>NC_083506.1:47500-350530 GCF_032362555.1 Amyelois transitella | reverse complement strand
CGGTGATATTATTGTAGTTAACATTGATATTAAGATGACATTTTAAATTATTTAACTTATTTGTAACAGAATTTTAATTAAGCGCTGATTGTAAATTAGGATTTAGATAAATGACATCCAAATATTTGTACGCCTGATTATAAGGCAGAATGCATGTACTTAATTATATCGTGACCATCTGATTGTAAAAATTGTATTCTAACAAATAAATGATTTGATTTGATTTGATTTGGCTGATGACGTGTGACGTAAGTAATGTCGCCACATTAGTCTGAAACTACAACTAATTTCAACATTCAGGACACCTTAAAAGTAAACGACTCAAATTCCAGGCCATGTTGTAAACACACGCCAGCTTCGTTCCGATTCACGTGGAAGTTCGGTCGCGATCTAAACAAGTTGGACTGATACATTGCTGGCTTTTATCCGTGGCTTTTATTAACTGCTGGAACACGGCGAGGGGTGGTGCTCGAATTTATTGCAGCTTTCGGATCGGACCGAGCTACTTTTTAAACGGTAGCGAACGATTCCCTTATCACATATATCTAGGCGCTGTATATCTCTAAGGAGATGTTAAGAGCCAATGTTAGAAGATGTGAAGGCCTAGTTTTTTTGCATGTTGCTATAGAATTGAAATTTTGAGATAACTACAGGAGTGAGGTTGTTGCTTATTGCGTATAACATCTTAACTACATATATATAGTCACGTCTATATGCCTTGCGGGATATACAGAGCTAACAGTGTCGAAAATACTGAAAAACTACGTTAACCTGTATGGCATCATGATGGAATTGAGATGAGAGAATCTTCACTATTTGTAGCATTTGTTGATGTAATTTTTATATTTATGTGAAAATATTTAGATGACTTATACTTTTTTTTTCTAAGGTGAGAAAGAGAGATATACATACATAAAATGACGCCTTTTTCCCGGAGGGGTAGGCAGAGACTACCTCATTCCACTTGCCACGATCTCTGCATACTTCCTGCGCTTCATCCACATTCATAACTCTCTTCATGCAAGCTCGGCGGTTTCGGGTACTTTTGACCTGACCCTTTACCAGGACAGAAAGAGAGATAATATATTATAATAATAATATCAACCAGGAACATCTGCACTCCATGTAAACACCATAGCACACCACAATAGCTGTATAACTCACGGCTATCTTCTCCATAACTCACACATTCGGGAACGCAACGCTAGCACTACGCCACGAATGCAGATATACTCGTACATAGCGCTGTATACTGCTATCAGTTACTTTACAGCATTGTCCATGGAAGTACAGTCAACCACATATACTCCATATGCACGAACCTGTGACGCTGTAATAAAGGCGATTGGTAGTATATATGGGCGAGTTGATAAGCGGTTGACCGACTTATACATACGTCGATTGCGAATACATACACAGAGACATTAATATCGCACTACGTCACGCCACGTTTAGCTATTTAGCTTAATGATAGAATTGAGATCCAAACAGTGACAGGTTGCTAGCCCGTCGCCTAAAAAACAATCCCAAGTTTATAAGCATATCCCTTAGTCGCCTTTCACAACATCCATGGGCAAGAGATGGAGTGGTCCTATTCTTTTTCGTATTGGTGCCCAAACCACACGGCACTTACACATACGGCGTTTGCAAAATACATACACAGTGACATTGATATCGCACTAAAACCTTTACCATGTCATCGCATTGTATCCGCAATCGATGCCAGTCAGGCGCTCGGAACAGCTTGAAATTTGTAACGTAAGCGAGACGCGAGCTACTCCATCGCCAGCAAATACTGGCTCGAGCCATACATTCAGCTCGCTTCAGATTGGCTGGGTCACTTCGAGACGAGTGGGGTTCACGCTAAGTGGATTGTTCTAGAATATTCAAGCTTTAGATACATTTTTCTTTACAATGAAAAATTTCAAAGCGTGAGTTTGTGTGTTAGGTTTTGATTATTTTGAAGTGATATTTGTATATACATCTAATCTCGTCTGTATCTCTTGCGAGGCAGAGGCATCTTTTACCTTATGGGACAAACACAGCTAGTCACAAGATACTATAGCCAAGTTCAGCGAAAAATCTAGTCTAACTAAAAATCTTTCTAGTTTTGATACTCTTGGCTTAAGTCCTGGTTGCATCCCCAACACTCTAGAGAGGAGCCCGGGGTATGCCTTTGACTATGGATCCTGGATTGAGTGAGTTAGGTTCTTAGGTTTAACTAACCCGTATTGGATCGATCATGGTTACGCATCCAGTTTCCTGAATGTGCAGGTTTCCTTACGATGATTTCCCTCACCACAAGAGCATCGGTTAGGAATCAAACTAATGTACATTACTTCGGAATAGTCATAGGTACATGACCGAGGTGGTATTTGAAGCTGTGCCTTTTCTGAAGCTCACGCGCATCACGCATTTAAAACTTACCGATTAGACCACCGACGCTCAAAGTTTATGCTATATCTGTGCCAATATATCAGTCTAGTAGTTTTTGAGTTTATTCGGTACAAACATACAAAAATACACAATTTTTTTCTCTTTATTAATAGTTTAGTGTGGATGGGGAATTGTAGGGACAAAAGTATTAATTATACGATTCACATACTTTATATTATTATATTTTGGTATTCTGTGGGAGAATAAAACTCAATACATACATACATATGGTCACGTCTATATCCCTTGCGGGGTAGACAGAGCCAACAGTCTTGAAAAGATTGACAGGCCACGTTCAGCTATTTGGCTTAACGATAGAATTGAGATTCAACTAGTGACAGGTTGCTAGCCCATCGCCTAAAAAAGAATCCCAAGTTTGTAAGCCTATCCCTTAGTCGCCTTTTACGACATCCATGGGAAAGAGATGGAGTGGTCCTATTCATTTTTGTATTGGTGCCGGGAACCACACGGCACTAACAACTCAATAACATCATAATATGTTTTCTAATTACGTTTCAGATAAACCCGTTAGTACAATAACAAACATTTAGGGTCGGACGTAGACTTTTCACCTTGTCCAAGTGAGGGCGAAAAATAACTTTGATTTTATGACTGTACCACGGATCCACGAACCCTAAGTTAATATTTGTTTAATTAAAGTTACGTAGCAAGTTTATTTGGGTTTATTTATTTTTAGTTAGCTCCGTAAATGTTTATTGAGCGACCCCGACTTTGATATACTTCAAAACTGTTATTTAATTTTAACTGTTTAAATATAAACTGTTGTAAAATGAACTACTTAGTTGCTGCGACGTGTTTTATTTGGATGGGAAATTCGGGAAATCCATAGTCTGCAGAGTTTGATGTGCGAGCTTACGATACAAACATTTCACGTCTTTATGGCTTACGGAATAGACGAAAAAAAGTCTAAATGGGGTATATCATTGCTATTATTTGATATAATGTAAACATCACGATATTAAATTCAAAACGCAACAAAAGTGTATTAATCCCCGGATAAGATACAGTAGATAATAAAATATCCCAGATGAATTTTATTATGAATGCAGCCTGAAATATTAGCAAGTTGACTTTTTAAAATATTGAGATAGGAATATTATGCATGAGAAACAATTTCCCTTCAAACCTTTTGGTTATTAAAATTGAAAAATTCGACACGAATAGAATATCTAACATTTATTACACAAAATAATGTTCGTACAGAAGAATAATACATTTAAAGCTGCGGCTTTGATCGCATGTTAATTGAAACTTTTGTATTAAATGTAAATCCAATATAGAGTTTTATTAATTAAGCCTGATAAATAATAAATAAATAAAATTAAATAAATTACAAAGATCTCTCCAAATCCCTTCGGTTTTTCAAAGAGGACAGATATAATTAGACAGAAGTTATGTTGACGTCAATAAGAGATACCTTTGTATTGTACTATTCTGTTCTGTTCTATACTAATAGTGCTATTGATCGTTAAGATTATACTTCAGCAAGTATTTTACAATGAGTTGCTCTACACATACATATGATAAAAGTTTTTGTTCTAAAAGATTACATGGCTACATCCGCGTCAACATTATTTTTTGACCAAAGTCATAAGGCGCCCTCATAAAACATGTTTACAACCTGCTGAAACGTCACTCGCATTTGCGTGTGAAAGCACCTTTATAAAAGGTCCGTATAATTTGAGGCCCATGAATACTTACGAACAGTTCTTTATTTTTTTTATTTTAATCGGGAATCAGACCATCAGCCGGCCACTTCTTTTCGCGCGAATATTTTAATTATTTTTAACTCTGAGGGAGTGTGGGAAAACATCGTGAGGAAATCTGCACATTCAGGACACTGGATGTGCAACCATGATCGGTCCAATTCGGGTTAGGTTTACCTGCAAATGTTTGCGCAGGTCAGATGGGAGTCGCTTCGTGTAAAAACCTGGCTCATGTAATTCAGGGTCCATGGTCAAAGGCATACCCGGGCTTCTCCAAAGTGGTGAGGATGCAACCGGGACTAAAGCCAGGAGGAAGAGACAGCATTTTACAAGTCGCAGTGATCCCTAGAGGAAAACATTTCCCTTCCCGTTGAAAAAATCCAACAAACAAATAATGAGGGCGGAATAACTTTATATATATTCACCTCGTACATTGCCTACTGAAAATATTACTTATTTACTATTATTAGTTTTTGTGCTAATTGTAACAAATAAAAACCAAAATTTAAGGTTTTTCTACCTCCTTTAACAAAAGTTATATGTTTTCATCGATTTGTTTCAGGTAAGTAAATATTCGGTTCGGTGCTATGAAAAGTTAAAGGATGTTAAAATCAGGTATGTAATTAATCCCAGGTGCCATGTGTAGGAACCTGTCACTATTTGAATCACAATTTTATAATTAAGTCCAACAGCTGAATGTGGTCTATCAGTCTTTTCAAACTGTTGGGCCTGTCTACCCCGCTAGGGATATTGACTAGATGTATGTATTACATGTATGGCATAAAGATGGAAATAAGATTCAAATACTAACAGGTTGTATGCCCATCGCCTAAAAGAAAAATACTCGTACCATGTTTACTTGCCTATCCCTTATTCATTATTGTTGTGTTATAAAATCATTCTTATCTGGTTCATTGCTTACTTAATTCACTAGTATTTAATTTCATTCATTCACTGACTAAATATTATTAAACTCCCATCAAAAACCGGTCAGTACCTTGTCCTCAAGTGAATACACATCCCAATGTGTCATTTGAACCATATTTGTAAACAATTGTTTGATAGTACAATACTTCTTAAAGTACTCAAAGTGAACAGTGAACTATTGACGACTTTAGAAAGCCATCATAAGTTCACTGTTCACTTTTTTTCATTATAATACTTACTAAATATTTCTTAACGCTCTTTAGCGACCGGTTGAAGTGTTTTGTCCTTATATCGATATGTGTCATTTCTAGATGAGTTGCTTTGCCTAATTGTTCTTATTGTCATTGTATACTTCTTAATATATCATTTCATTCATTCACTGACTAATTATGATTGAATGCCATTCAGCGGCTGATCAGTTGGTTGACCTCGATCCTCGAGCCTTGTTTAGTCTGCTATTGTTCGATGTCTCATTCAAAAGCTGTTACTGGTTCACTGCTCATTTCATTCATTCACTCGCCTTATATTTATAAACGCCCTTCAGAGACAGGTCAGCTTGTGCTCAAGTGTGCACACATCACAATGTATCATTTAACCTTGTTCAGTCTGCTATTGTTCGATGTCTCATTCAAAAGCCGTTATCGGTTCACTGCTCATTTCATTCATTCACTCGCCTTATATTTTTAAACGTCCTTCAGACCCCGGTCAGCGGCTTGTGCTCAAGTGTGCACACATCACAATGTATCATTTTAACCTTGTTCAGTCTGCTATTGTTCGATGTCTTATTCAAAAGCCGTTACTGGTTCACTGCTCATTTCATTCATTCACTGGCCTTATATTTTTAAACGCCCTTCAGAGACCGGTCAGCTTGTGCTCAAATGTGCACACATCACAATGTATCATTTTAACCTTGTTCAGTCTGCTATTGTTTGATGTCTCATTCAAAAGCCGTTATCGGTTCACTGCTCATTTCATTCATTCACTCGCCTTATATTTTTAAACGCCCTTCAGAGACCGGTCAGCGGCTTGTGCTCAAGTGTGCACACATCACAATGTATCATTTTAACCTTGTTCAGTCTGCTATTGTTCGATGTCTTATTCAAAAGCCGTTATCGGTTCACTGCTCATTTCATTCATTCACTGGCCTTATATTTTTAAACGCCCTTCAGAGACCGGTCAGCTTGTGCTCAAGTGTGCACACATCACAATGTATCATTTTAACCTTGTTCAGTCTGCTATTGTTCGATGTCTCATTCAAAAGCCGTTATCGGTTCACTGCTCATTTCATTCATTCACTCGCCTTATATTTTTAAACGCCCTTCAGAGACCGGTCAGCTTGTGCTCAAGTGTGCACACATCACAATGTATCATTTTAACCTTGTTCAGTCTGCTATTGTTCGATGTCTCATTCAAAAGCCGTTATCGGTTCACTGCTCATTTTATTCATTCACTGGCCTTATATTTTTAATCGTCCTTCAGAGACCAGTCAGCGGCTTGTGCTCAAGTGTGCGCACATCGCAATGTGTCAACCTCCACCGCGATAACTAACGAGCGCATTATTCAGGCGCCACAAAAAGCTGGATTAATGACTTTTTTTGACATTTTTAACACGAACTCAGAATGGTAAATTGCTTTGTTTTTGCAAGGTCGCCCTTTGGGTTTGAATTTGTGATGGAGCACACTTTTGTTTCTTGTTTTTTTTTTATATTATTTTCACTGACGGGGTTTGACAGGGTCAATGTACACAAGTCTCAAAGGCTAAGTTTAGCCGGATGGATGGAACTTGAAATTTTTTGGAAAATAGTAATACATAATGGATGAAAATAGGAGGATAGAGGAGGAGGATGGAGATTTGAAAATAGTAATACATAATGTTGTGTTGTGACAATGATCTTGCGCCCGTAGTGTGTGGCACGCGTGACGCCGCGCAGTAAACACGGCGTCACGCACGCGTGTCATGCAGTGGAGACTGGATTGGGTAAAGTGGTAATCTTTACCTCCATGGATGTTGTAAAAGGCGACTAAGGGATAGGTTTAAAAACTTGAGATTTTTCTTTTAAGCGATGGGCTAGCAACTTGTCACTATTCGAATTTCAAATCTATCATCAAGCCAAACAGCTGAACGTGACCTATCAGTCTTCACTAGACTGTTGGCTCTGCCTACCCCACAAGGGATATGGACGTGATTATGTGTACGTATGTATATAAAAAAGGTTGGTTGAAACTATACACACATATTGGAAACTCATGTTAGTTTTGAATATGTGTAACCAACTTTTTCGGTCATTAATATAATAAATTCATTTAACGAGATTTAATACAATCCAGTACATTCACGAAAACATCATAAATTAAACCGATAGTGATAATTTAATCGGACACATCGTGGACATATCACGGACACAATGAAACACGGCGATATAAAACCCACATTAGTGATTAAAACAGTGGATTACGTATTTTATATTAAGCTTAATTAAACTGAAACAAGCCCGGGTAGTGGAAGGCTCACATGTGACCCGGTATGTCATTAAACACTGTTGAGTGCCGTGTGGTTCCCGGCACCAATACAAAAAAGAATAGGACCACTCCATCTCTTTCCCATGGATGTCGTAAAAGGCGACTAAGGGATGGGCTTACGAACTTGGGATTCTTTTAAGGCGATGGGCTAGCAACCTGACACTAGTTGAACCTCAATTCTATCGTTAAGCCAAATAGACTGTTGGCTCTGTTTCCCCCGCAAGGGATATAGACGTGACCATATGTATGTATGAATACTTTTTTATGCGTCCTGGCCGCTGCATGGTGACTTATCTAGGGTGCCCATAAGCTGTTGTATAGCCAATGAGCAGCGAGTCACCATCAGCCTAACAAAATTACGTGAGAGATTTTCAAGGCAGATATCCGTATCTCACTCCATAGCCCAGTAATCCAGTCCACTAGCATCCCAGCCGCATGACCTAGACCAAGTAAATCCCTCCCTGGCAATAGTCTGGCAGCTGCGGAGGGCTGTCCGTTGGTGTATCCCAATGGCTCATCAAGGGTTAGATCTCCACAGCTGCAGGCATCTCACTTTAGGACAAAAGGTGCCAAAGGGCCTCTTCATGTTGGCTTCGGCTCCATGAATGCCTCCCAAATGACCCCTATGGGCCTGTGCACATTTTACATGTACCATCGTAATAATGTGGCGAAGCCGTTGGTGAGTGGCGACACCACGGACCCTACCTCCTGGGGAACATACAGACATGCGCACACACATACACACAGTGACACTGTGTGTATGTGTGTGAATATGAAATGAATATCTCCGTGGTACATTTAAAGTGGCAGACATACACGAGAAGCTTAGAGAAAGCCGCCTGCGCTGGTACGGCCACGTAATGAGAAGGGATGATGACCAAATGACTAAGAAAGTTCTGAGTATGGAGGAAGGCAGAAGACCCCGCGGAAGACCTCCAATGACCTGGATGCAGACAATAAAGAATGACCTGAAGAGTACATGCATTAACAAACAGACAACCCACAACCGTGTGGTGTGGCGCAGAAATACTAGGAGGGCTGACCCCAAATAAATTGAGACAATAGCCAGGAGAAAGAAGAAGAAGAAGATACACACAGTGACACTATCCCCGCCTCTGGCTTGCCTTCGCCGACCGGCCAGAGTGGAGTCGCAAGAGCAGAAGTGTATTGCACGTAATGGCGTAATACCGAAAAGAAGAGAGAGAGAAACCAGCACGGGGTCATACCTCGTTGTACATTTTACATGCACTAACTATAATAATGGAACCTACAAATGGAAATTCATGTGACCCCATCACGCGGGTCATCGACCGCTGTCAGCCACTATTTATGACAATAATTGTTCGTTCCGCGAATGTTTCAACTAATGGTATATTTTACCGCGGCCAGGTTATGTCCTTGTTTCAATTTGAGGGTTTACGGCCCATTAATTTTTCATGTCGGCTTTTCTTATTTATAAGCGCATTTCTGTTTATGTTTAAGCAAAGTTAAGGTCATTAAATATGTTTCAAGTTTAACACGATTAATCAAATCCCTTTATCATGCTCATATCCCTGGAGAGAGCTCACATTGCGGGTTTTTGACCATGATTTTGCTCCGGTAAAGGGAGGGTCAAGAGTACCCGAAACCGCCGAGCTTGCATGAAGACAGTAAAGATATTTTCTCGCGCGATAAAGGCGATAAAGACGACGTCGCGCGTGCTACAATAGCTGGATGGGGTAAGCAGGTTTTTCACGAATCGACTCCCGTCTGGTCTCATCATCATAACACATTCACTTGACTGAATGTGCAGGTTTTATTCGCGCTGTTTTCCCCCACCGTAAGAGCATTGGTTATTAAAACAACATCGAAAATAATAGTCCGAGGTGAATTTGAACCTGGGCCTTTATGCGTATCACTGTTTTAACCGGCCACCTTACCCATTAGACTACTGTCGCTAGAGCTATTACAGCCATATAGATGTATATTATAGTATAGCTCGGTGATGGAGGTTTCGTGTCGTGCCATAACCCGCCGCGTTCCTATTGCCTCGTTTGTCAACATAATGCGTTCCCGATCTCGGATGTAGCTCAAAATTTTTACGCAGTTCCTTTTTAACCAACATCAAAAAAATTCACCGTTTATATGTTTTATAATAATCTTGGTTCACTCGGGCGTTTCATTTTTTGCTTATACCTACTACATACATACATAAAATTATGCCTCTTTCCCGGAGGGGTAGGCAGAGACTTCCTCTTTCCACTTGCCACGTTCTCTGCACACTTTTATCGCTTCATTCAGTTTCGGGTACTCTTCACTTGACCCTTTACCAGGACGTCCTTAATTTGATCAAGATACGTGTTCGTCTAGGTCTTCCCACTCCGACCTTTCCCTCCAAACTCTCCTTGTATTTCTGCTTAGTCAACCTGCTTTCATACATCCTCTCCACATGACCGAACCATCTTAACATACCCTTTTCTATTCCTGTAACTACATCTTCTTTCACATCACAACATTCCCTTATCACGCTGTTCCTTATCCGGTCACTCAATTTCACACCCAACATACTCCTTAACGCTCTCATTTCCACCGCATATATTCTGCTTTCGTTCTTTTGCCATACCCAACTTTCACTCCCATACATTAATGTCGGGATCAACACACCCCTATGCACAGCCAGTCGAACTACATATTACTTACGAATATATTTGCATTTATGCTTGTAGGAATAAAAAAAAAACAATGTTAAGTTACCATTGTCTGTACCATAATAACAATGACGTGGTCAATTTTTCATTGTTTGTTAGACTTTGACGATGGCTAAAGTGTAATAAACAACGTTTCTTGTTTTTGGTTCAAAATTTCTAGTGATTTATATGAATCATGAGTTTACCTTTAATACTTTTAATAAATAAGATACATAGGTACATATTAAACGCGCACGTGTATCTTTATTTTATATCGGACGCTTTATGCTTGTATTTTTTATAAATAGTAAGCATTATTTAACGCGCAGGTATAAAAGGAAAGGAAACTATATTATCTTCTTCCTGGCTATAGTGCCGGTTTGCTTGCCCGGGGTTCGCTCTTGACCATGGCTCCTGGATTGGGTGAGTCAGGATTTTACACGAAGCAACTCCCGTCTGACCTCCGTAACCTTTTGAGGGGGACCTAACCCGAATAAGATCATATGGTTACACATCCGGTTGCCTGAATGTGCAGGTTTCCTCGCGATGTTTTCCCTCACCGTACGAGCATAGTTAGTTATCAAACTAATGTATATTACTTCGAAAATAGTCATTGGTACATGGCCGCGGTGGGATTCGAACCGGTGCCTTTATGCGCAAACGCATTTTGACCATGCACCTTACCAATTCGACCACCGACGCTATAAGGAACCTATATACCTAGCAATATTCTTTGACTCTATCCAGATGTTTATTGTATACTAGCTGTTGCCCGCGACTTCGTCCGCGTAAATTTCGAGTTGAATTTTGATCATACAGTCAGATACAGAATTCTATATCCGTTTGCTTTCTATTATTCATTCTAAGTGTCCCTCTATCCATTTCAGTCAAAAATACTAAATGTGCAGACAAAATATTTTTACTGTTTTATTATATGTATAGATATAATATATACTCTGACACTCTCAATCCCGGTTAATCGGTCTCATTCGCTTATACACGCCCGTTTCGCCATTATTGAGTTCCAATGATACCGGAAAACACACGCATTGTTACTGTAAAAACATACGGTTGTATATCCCGACCGTTACGCACCTGTTTCATAATGTAATGGACACGGGCGCTGCCTAAATTGGCTGTATTTTAGCCTTTAATAGCCTTTGGGAACCGGAAACTGAATATGGAATTGACACGAACGAATGTGCTCGTAGTTTTATTATACGACTCTCTAATAAAGGAGGATAATGTTTTAAGTTCATTAATTCGACGGCCTCTGTGGCGCAGCGGTTGTACGCCTGTCTGTGACACCGGAGGTCCCGGGTTCGAATCCCGGCCAGGGCATGATGAGAAAAGAACTTTTTCTGATTGGCCTGGGTCTTGGATGTTTATCTTTATAAGTATTTATTATAAAATATAGTATCGTTGAGTTAGTATCTCGTTACACAAGTTTCGAACTTACTTCGAGGCTAACTCAATCTGTGTAATTTGTCCCGTATATAAAAAAATAAAAAGAAATTAAAAAAATTTTTTCGTAATAGTTCATTAATTTTAGTTCGTAATAGAATATTGGTTAAAACTCTTTTAATTCGTTTACAATGGTTGCAACTGGTCACTGAATGGCAAATGGCCAATGAAATGGCGTTTTCATTATAATCTTAATTAATTGTTGTAGGTCAAGTTGTTTATTAATAACTTTGTAGTTTTAATGTCAGCAAGTCAGGTTAGAAAAATAGCTTTAGTTTATAAATAAAGGAAATTGATGGCCGTTGCATAATTATGCGGGTAATTATAGGGCTCGCGATAGCGGGGCAGCATGTGAGCTGCAGGTTTAAGTTAAAAGTTATGTTGTTTAAACACCTGCTCTTTGGGAGTTTGGATTCATGGTATTATGTTGTTAAATATTTATGATTAATATAAGACTGAGAATGTTTTTACATACATACATAAATCACGCACCTTTTCCAGAGGGATAGGCAGGGACTTCATCTTTCCGCTTATATTTTTACAATGAGATTTTTTTTAATGACAGTGTAAAATAAATGCAACGCAATGGACTCTTACATACTGAAATGTCTTTACATAGGTATTTAGACAAAATTAGCTATATACAAAAAAATATATATAATTTCAAACATTTTTTGAATTATGATTTTTTTTACTATTATATAAATAAATATATACGGGACAAATTACACCGATTGAGTTAGTGTTACGAGATACAAACTCAACGATACTATATTTTATAATAAATACTTATATAGATAAACATCCATGACTCAGGCCAAAAAAAGTTCTTTTCTCATCATGCCCTGACCGGAATCGAATCCGGGACCTCCGGTATCACAGACAAGCGTACTACCGCTGCGCCACAGACGCCGTCAAAACCTTAACATTAACTAAGTGTATTTAAAGATGACCATATTTTACCTATAATGGTAAATACAATGAAAAGAAAATTGAACGGCTGCCGTTTTGAACCGTCAATTGTACAATGCAGTTATCCGAACAAGTGGGGCGAAGCGAGAGTGCACACAGACATGCAGCTAGAATAGATAAAAAACCTAATAATAATAATCCAAGTAGTAAAACTAATTGAATTCTTCTATATATTTCAATATTTTTTGAAAATCAATATTGAAATAAAATCGATTTTATTTATAAAATGATCGTAATGATACAAGCATATCATTTAAAAATTCGATTAACAGTTGTTATTTAAGGTATAAATCTTAAATATGTGAATTTATACGTAATAAATGTATTTAATTATTACATAAATGTTAAGTATTAATAATTACATAAATTGTTTTTATATAACTTCTAATATGTGAGTTGAAAAGGAATATGACATGTATTTGCATGCATATACATACATATGGTCACGTCTATATCCCTTGCGGGGTAGACAGAGCCAACAGCCTTGAAAAGACTGAATGGCCACGTTCAGCGATTTGGCTTAATGTATTTGCATCAACTTAAATATTATAATTTTATTACATAACTAATTTGTATATTGTTTCTTAAAACTTCAACACATAAAACTTTATACAAATTAAATGCATTGCAATGAAAATGCGCATTCTACATCGAAGTTGGTCAGTGGCGAAAAGTGAACGACAAAATAAAATATAGGGCACAATAAGGAAAGTCGACGTCACAGGAATGGAGCTGATGGCGGACTATTAATAATAATGATCGGACCTATTAATCTGCCCGGATTCGCCCGTTTTTTCTCCTTTGCCTGCCCTTTTTGCGACCTGACGTTTTTGTTGATAATTAAAGCTTGACCTGGCTGAAAATTATGTTTTTGTCTGACTTACTTTTTTCATCATCTGAATGTAATTTTGGTAAATGCGGTAAGAATTTAGAGTCCGAGATCCCTGGGTAATTAAATGAAGTCTCTAGTCTTAGTCTATCTTTAACCTGGGTCACAATTCAACGAAGATGCTTGTTTTTAAAAATTATAGTCTAACAGTATCTGAAAGTTGATGGGAATAAATCCTGCGATACGGGGTAGGTTGTAAGGCCTGGGAGAATTGGATTCTAATGTGCTACGTGATATTCATTTCGATGAGATCTAATTATTTCAGCCATGCTACAAAATATATGATATACTAGCTTTCCGCCCGCGGCTTCGCCCACGTGTAATTCGGTTATATATAGCGTTTTTTAATGATCTCGACAGGGCTTTTTCTTCCACAGGCTGAAATCTTGTTACAACTGGAATTAAATATAGCCTGTGTTACTCAGGGATGATGTAGCCTCGTGATAGTTAATAGAAAATAAAATTCGGGTGTTTTATTTATGCATACCGATTACGCCGAGATTTATGGACCAATTTACGTGATTCTTTTTTTGTTCGGTAGAGTATACTTTCAAGTTGGTCCCGTTGTTACCTAGTCAGGATCTGATGATGGTATTCCAGGGAAATCAAGGGCAAACCTCAAATTTACAGGCAATTACGTTTTTGACAATTTCATAGATCTGTTTACGTATTTGCGTCTGATAGTCATCATCCCATGTGAATGAGCTGATGATGGAACGTACAACTCCTCAACGGTTAGGAGTTGAAAGAAAATTCTTACGAAGTTATACGTACATGTGAGGCTATTAGGTTGACCTGATAATAAAAAGTAAATCTCATTAACGTTAAGAATTTAGGTGAAAATTGATGCGGACAAATTTCGTAGCTGTTTGTATGGGTAGTGTTAACACAAAATAGGGATTTAAAGGCGTGATGTTATTAATGTAATGCATGTATGTACATAATTATGTATGTTATTATGTATGTTAAAGAGACGACTGAAAGTTGTCATACAAAGTCTTTTTTTTTAAGGATGGGAAATCATCAAATGACCTCTCCCGCTCTGGGTGGAACGGAAGGGAGTGTCAGACTTTTACTGACTAAAACCCACCTCGTTCCTTCAGTTGCCCTTTGCGTTCCGGGGCCACGGTATCTCGTTAGAACTTTCCCGCAGCCCCGGCTCAGTTTATCCCGTTTCCCCCCCTTGGGGGTTGACATTTCAAAAATCCCTTCTTAGTGCTCACTTATGTTACTAAAGGAACCTCTGTTCAAAATCTCAGACTCCTATACCGAGCGGTTTCGGCTGTGCGTTAATAAATCAGTCACCCAATCGCACCCCCTAAATCACGATTGGAGGGTAGTTTGAAAAAACTTATAATGTCAAACATATTTACTTGCCTATGTACGTGTTCATGCCAAGTTTCAAGTTTATAAACCCAAGGAATAAGATTTTTCATAGAAACGTTTTTACCCCTTTTCCCCCCCTTGGGGGTTGAATTTCCAAAAATCCTTTCTTAGTGCTCCCCTACATATCCCAAGGAACCTACATTCCAAATTTCAGCTGTCTACGACCAGTAGTTTCGACTGTGCGTTGTCTGTCAGTCAGTCACTCAGTAACGGAAGAGTTTTATATATATAGAAGATAGTTTAGGCTTATAAACTTGGGATTCCTTCTTGTAGGTGCCAAACGTGTCCTTTCAGTATTTTCAAGACTGTTGGCTCTGTCTACCCTGCAAGAGATATAGACGTGGATTTACATTAACTTCATCACGCTTCAGGCATTAGTCCCGGTTGTGTTCTCATCTCTGGCTACCATCAGAAGCCTGAGGTTACCTCAACATCCCAATTTTGAATTAATCAGGATTCACTCAGGACACAAAACGACTCTCGTCTGATCATCGCATTAGCAAAGCAGAGAAATTTTATACATACATATGATCACGTCTGTATCCCGGGGTAGACTGAACCAACAGTCTTGAAAAGACTGATAGGCCACGTTCAGCTGTTTGGCTTAATGATAGAATTGAGATTCAAATATTGACGGGTTGCTAGCCCATCGCCTAAAAGAAGAATCCCATGTTTATAAGCCTATCCCTTAGTCGCCTTTTACGACATGCATGAACGAGATGGAGTGGTCGTATTTTTTTTATTGGTGCCGGGAACCACACGGCAAATTTTATCTATAATGGATAATGGTTACATTTCCAGCAACCTGAATGTGCAGGTTTCCACGCCGTGAGTGCATCAAAATAAAATATACGTAATGAGAATTCCAAATTTGCACTTAAAAAGTTGATAATGTGAGAACGTGCTTTGCTTAATAGCCTTTGCCGAAGCTTGGCACAATTTATTGCAGTAATTACATAAGCAAAAAGCTCGCGTAAGCTAAATGATTTCAACAAAATGGCGTGGGGGTATGATTATGTACATTCAGTAATACTCAATTACTGAAACCGATTAACTTAATTTAGTGTTAAATTATTTATTCGTTAAAATTGATTTGGGTTACAATTGAAATTAAAGATTGAAATCTGTTGAACAGCTATCATTTTTGAGTAAGTATAATAGACATACATATCACGACTTTATTCTCTACGCGGTAGTCAGAGCCCCTAGTAATATTAGAAGACCTAAACCTAGGTATAATGAATTGAGATTCAAACATAATGGTGGCTTCTATAATATTTAGCCTTTCTGTTGATTTTCTTGTAAAATCCCCGCAGGTTGAGTATTTACTGTTTTTTCACTATAGGGTAAACATAAAAGCTGCATAAAACTTTTATTAGTGTCTAGAATGTCATATAGAATGTAGTGACCTGAAAGAATAATGCGCGAAAATATATGCTTTGTAATACCTATAATTGTAGCGCATTTATAGCAAACTAGCGGCCCGCCCTGGCTTCGCACGGGTGGACATATTTTTGTGTTTTAATTTTGAAATAAACAAAGAGTAAACATTTCTCTCAGGCGATCGAGACACCGCGTTAGTACCTATGCGGCAAGCGCGTTCGCGTGACGTAGGTACTTAAAATAATTTGGAGTGCGTGTTTTTAATTTCACGATATTTCAGAATCTATTTATCCAATCACTGAGCTGTAAAGGACAAAGTTTATCTCCGTAAAATTAACTTGATGATAAAACAACTTTCAATCATAAGGATTAATAGGCTTGTGTAATAATAATTCTCAAAACGCACCTTTGAATTTACATTATTTTTTTACGCACAAAATACCTTGTAGTTTCTAAATTATAGAAGTTAGATATATCGTGTCGCGGACTTTTTTATAGATCTGCAAAAATCCTTTATTTTTGTAATACATTGTATGTCTGTATAATCAACATTGGATCCAGCGCACGCACGGAAAGATTTTCGGTAGCGCTTTTTTTCCCGGATTACTTTATGAATGTTGAATAATCTACCTGAAAACTTATTTATTTCAAAATAAATTTATGCCTATGTCACTTTTGAAGGTCTATTCTATATCTGTGCCAAATTTTATCAAAATCGGACCAGTAGTTTTTGAGTTTATTCCACACAAACATACAAAAATACAAATCTTTCCTCTTTATTATTAGTGTGGATGTGGATAAAGTATTTTTATTTGTATTTGTAAGAAGATGTAGTAACCGGAATAGAAAAGGCTATGTTAGGATGGTTCGGTCATGTGGAGATGATGAATGAAAGCAGGTTGACTAAGCAAATATACAAGGAGAGTGTGGAGGGAAAAATCTGGGTCTAGACGAACTTATCTTGATCATATTAAAGACGGCAAAGGGTTAGGTCAAGAGGACCCGAAACCTTCGAACTTGCATAAAGAGAGTTATGAATGTTGATGAAGCGAAAGAAATATGCAGAGATCGTGGCAAGTAGATAGATGTAGTCTCTGCCTACCCCTCCGGGAAAAAGGCGTGATTTTATGTATGTCCGTAAGTAGAATGGATAGAAGATTTTCATAGACTTTTATAGCATGTAATGTTCCTTCATGAAGTGATAGCTCATATTTTTCATAACTTTATTTGCAAAAGATTTCTGTAAACGAAACTGTTTGTTTTGTATTTATTTAAACAATGTTCCAGTATCTGTATTTGCCGTTTCACAATGAATCCACAGTTTCTCTGCTGTAAACTCTGAACAGCACTTGATTCGTGCAATCAGTGGGAGTACCGTCAGCAGAACATGCAGTACTTTGTTAGTGACTAGACTCACGAAGACAATATTAGTTTTATAGAGATGATTGCGATCAACATACATACATACATAAAATCACGCCTCTTTCCCGGAGGGGTAGGCAGAGACTACCTCTTTCCACTTGCCACGATCTCTGCATACTTCTTTCGCTTCGTCCACATTCATAATTCTCTTCATACAAGCTCGGCGGTTTCGGGTACTTTTGACCTGACCCTTTACCAGGACGTCCTTAATTTGATCAAGATACGTTCGTCTAGGTCTTCCCACTCCGAACTTTCCCTCCACACTCTCCTTGTATATCTGCTTAGTCAACCTGCTTTCATTCATCCTCTCCACATGACCGAACCATCTTAACATACCCTTTTCTATTCCTGTAACTACATCTTCTTTCACATCACAACATTCCCTTATCACGCTGTTCCTTATCCTGTCACTCAATTTCACACCCATCATACTCCTTAACGCTCTCATTTCCACTGCATTTATTCTGCTTTCATGCTTCTTTTGCCATACCCAACTTTCACTCCCATACATTAATGTCGGGACCAACACGCCCCTGTGCACAGCCAGTCGAGCCTTTTTGGATAGTTTCTGACTGCTCATAAAGGCATGCAAAGCTCCATTCACCATGTTCCCCGCGTTCACTCTCCTTTCAATATCACTATCATACTTGCCATCTGATGTAAACTTTGATCCTAGATATACAAACTCTTTCACTTGCTCCACTTTTTCTCCTCCAATCAAAATATTACATGCTGTCATTTCTTTCTCCATTTGCATTCTCCATCCATTGCGATCAAGTGGTTAAGATACCTGACTCTTAAAATACCTACATACTCAGGACCGGATTTGACTACAGTATAACTTCTTTTTTGAGTTGCAGATATTACTTTAAAAGCTAATCGATGACAGGCGAAAGGGATTTACATACATACATACAATCAAGCATCGTTCACAAAGGGGTGGCAGAGACTCATCTTCCACTTGCCACGATCTGTGCATGCTACTTCCGCTTTATCTACATTCATTACTCTCTTGATGTAAGCTCGTCAATGTCTTGACCTTGCCTCAGGACGTCTCCAATTTGATTAGGGTATAATTTTTTGATACGGGATTAGATACATATGATTTCCTAATTGACTTACTCCTGGATCGTATCCAAAGGCAGACCCTGGGGTCTTTCTAGAAGAAAATACCAGGACACAATGAAAAAGATAAAACTATTTCTGCATCATCTTAAAGATATTAATTAAAGTAGCATCACAAATCGTGTACACGTAAAAACAAATTGTTATTTGCTGACCATACACAAGTTTAAGGTAGGTCAGACAAACATACCGCAATCCCTGCTTTGACTTGCATGAACAGCTGCAGGTCACCGCTGGTACCTTGTGGCAATTTAGAATAAGAGTCCATCTCTTACCTAAGGATGTTCTTGATGGCGTATAAGAGAATGGGCATTTTCTTCAAGTGCAACAAACGTGAACCAAGATGGGTTTAAAAGATCACGGATTTATACGACAGTTGCTTCTTGTTGCCTGGGTTACCCACTTCTGGATCGTTCTAGAACTTCACACCAGGGAGAGACCAATGCCGAGCTTAACATAGCTTCGAATCCGTAACAATTTGTGAATCTCAATTTGATTATTAAACCATCCAGCTAACTGTGACCTTCGAGTCTTGTGATTTTTGGTTCTACCTAAATAAAGATGTAATTCACATGTATAGAGCCTGGAATATAAGATGACATGTTTACACTACCTAACCCAGAAAAACTTTACAATTTGACGCTTACAGTCGGGTTGCATTAAAGTTTTAGAAAAAGAAGCCAAACAAATGAAACCAAATAGAACGAACTCTCAGCAAGTGATCGAATGCGAGCTGCGGAATCTACATCGATTCGTATCAGATGCAATCTAAGTTTTCCGAGTACCTTTTATGTGCTGAAGTCGGTTAGTTTCCGACGTACTTGGCAGTGGCCGACTATTGTTTCGACGGTCGGGTGTTCAAATACAGGATTACTGGGAGCTTAGGGTTGCCAGATTGAAGAATGTTGAATAGATCTATTTTGGAGAATGTTAGCTGTCAGCTTGATGTTTATGCTAGGTTTTAGCTTGCTTTGTGTTAGTGTGGTTAGCACCCTGCTTTGGTTATTTCTAGTTATGATAGAACATTGTTACACATGTTGTTCGATCAAAAAGATTATATATTTTCATGCTCTGTAAGACGTACATAGTATGATTGACGTCTTAATATCACATTAAGTCATTTTATATTACTTGAATTTTCTTGTTCATTATTTATTTTATGGTGTCGATTCGGCTAGATCAGATTTGCGAGAAAGAAAGAAAAAAAGAATGAAAAATCGTTTATTTGGTACATTAACAAAATATAAATTGGAATAAGTGAATTTTAAATTACATGCATGCACCAAAAATGGCCCTCGCTCAGCATGTGTCATGGCAGAGCCATGACGCGAGAAGGATATCGCCTCCGATATTAGCACTATCAGAGGCATCATTTTCATCATAAAGCCATACACCTGAACGTGGCCTTTCAGTCTTTTCAAGTGCTGGCTTTGTCTATTCCACACTACTACTTCTACTACTACACACTGGGAAACCACTTCCGAGCTAAAACCTCACCTGATCATGATCATTCTTTGCACTGATCGAATTTAGTACGGATTCTCTTTAAGACGACTTTGAAATATCCCAATATTATCTACACATGGTAACGCCAAACCATAGAGAGGGAGGGGGTAGTGGGGTGTCCTGTGACAAAAGGGGTGACTGTGCATCCGTCGCTAAGAAAACTTGTGCACTTATTGTTTTAAACTGGGTCGCTCGTTTTGGCAGTCTCACATTTCGTTTGTTCGCGGTTTTCGCGACTTCCCCGGGTTGTTTTTGTTTGTTTCCTTGTCGTTTAACATATCCCCTTCTCTCTTACACTTCAGCATACTTAGAATTAAATTATAAACTGCTGTTTTCAAAGCTAAGGCACCAAAATATACTGTTGAAAGCATAGAAGTAATCGATATCTTAAATGCAATGAAATATTTGACGATAATTTAAAGCTGTGCGCAAACACTCGTAAAATATTCAGGTCTTTTTCCTTAAGTCGCGAGAATCTAGACACAGAAAGAAATAAAATTACTGTCCATACACCCCGGAATCACACTAAAAAGTATTTAAATTAGTAGTTTCTCAAAGCAAAGCTATTTTTGAGACAGCGTTGTGACAAAATGGACTTGTTAAAAAAAAAACACCATGTATACTGAACACGATTTACAACAGTTATGTATGAATAATGTATAGAAACGCACTGCTAACGCCGAGATATGGACCATTCTCGCGATTTATAGAGGCGGCCATTATAACCAGAGAGTAGTATAGCCTTGGTTGTTTTTTTTCGCCCCATATCGAAACGCAAACTTACGGATATGAAACAAAATATCAAGAAGAATCTTACCCATTCAGGTTATGTGTAAAATTGAGTCAAAAGTTTATAGAAATCAATGTGAAACAATTTTTAACAGAAAACAAGTTATGTTGCCCTGAAGGAAACTAAATGGAATATAAACATATCTATATTTTAACTTTTTTTAACCTCTTCAAATTATTGATGCACATAATTTTACAAAAGTAAATGAAAATACCTTATGTTGCCCTGAAGGAAACTAAATGGAATATATATATATATATATATATATATCTATATTTTAACTTTTCTTAACCCATTCAAATTATGGATGCGCATAATTTTACAACAGTAAATAAAAATACCTAAGTTCTTATTCTAATTTTAATTTCTCCTATTTTCATCTGTGTTCCCTCAATGAAGTAAGCTCTCATTCCTCCGCGTCGCCCGCAGCGCTCACTCGACAAAAGCCGCGTGCAGTCATTTTTGTGGTCATCTTCGTGAAAGATGTCCGGACCGCCCAGTGTTCTCCGTCCTTTGTAGAGGTCATAGGTTCATAAAATACCTTTTTAATAGAAGCACAAATGAAAATATAACAAAGTAAGTATTATAGTTTCCATATTTATCTTAAAAATGCGAAAGTTTGTCTATTTGGCTGTTACCTGTGTCTGTTACACTTTCACCGCTAAACCTGGACCGATTTTTAGGAGTCAATATAGATAAATAGGACCTCTCCATCTCTTTCCCATGGATGTCGTAAAAAGCAACTAAGGGTTGGCTTATAAACTTGGGATTCTTATTTTGGGCGATGGGCTAGCAACCTGTCACTATTTGAATCTCAAATCTATCATTAAACCAATCAGCTGAATGTGGCCTATCAGTCCTTTTAAGACTGTTGCCTTTGTCTGCCCCGCAAGGAGTTAAATTTTGTGCTGCTTCTTAAGCCAAAAAAGAAGTTTCTTCTCGGTGGGTCGACTCTGGCAAATAGACCTAAACTCAACTGCTGAACCGTCTTTATTTTTGCAAAATCAAAACCTGTCAAAAGTCGTGGGTTACAGCTAGTCTGGGTATAGCAGATTGAACAATTAACAGAATACTGTCCAACATCTTATTGTTCTCTTTTTTACTGAAATAATTATGCAGTAAATCCAAATTTTCTTGACAAATATTCCCAAATCCCATTTAGAAATGACATTAGGGTATGTCTACGCGCCCGGGACAATGATGCCTCATTTACCATAACCCAGGGGGATAGTTACGCTTAATTTATTACATTATTTAGCCATTAAAGATAAAAATTTGAATCTTCATTGCTGAATTGAACGTGGATTAAATATTCTACTCTACTCGGGTCTGATAGCAAAACAATAAGATTTATTTTAAAAAATTGTAATAAGGTATCAACGTATTGACGTCACACAACTTAAATCTAATTATATCTACTACCGTTGTGTGTGATCCTCTTATTGTCAGGTTGGCTGGAAGAGATACATTATTTTGATAAATCTCGTAGGGTTTAGCCTGCGTTTGTAATGTAAGCGATAAGAAATATGATAATTAACGACATCACATTAGAAACCTCAAAAATAACAGTATTTCTCTACTATTTAATACATGTTATTATACATATAAACTTTTCTCTTGAATCACTCTATCTATTAAAAAACCGCATCAAAATCCGGTGCGTAACTTTAAAGATTTAAGCATACAAATGGACATAAGGACAGAGAAATCGACTTTGTTTTATACTATGTAGTGATTAGCTAGTTAGCTTATCTCCCAATTTTTTTACAAAAAATTCAAGTAGCAGCCTGTAGAACTTACGAGTACATAATAATCAATCACGTCTTCATCCCTAACGGGGTAGATAGAGCCAACAATCCCGACCCAAGTCATAATTCCAATTTGAGATTTTAACAGAAAATTGTAAGCCCACTAACCCCAATCAAATGTTGCGAGGAACTTGACAAGTGAATTATTCGAGCCGGCGACGAATGAAAGTAGTAATTAAGGGATGATAAAATTAATATTTCTAAGACACCGGCAGGCCCTGTCTTGACTACTTAATTAAACAAACCGATTTAAATTAAGAGACAGCCGACGCCCAGCTCTGTCAATGTGTGTCTTTGTTTTGATAAAAATGGTGTAATATTGAGGGAATCGTGACAAATAATGTAATTCATGTTTTGTAGCGGCAGCCATTTTGCACCGATTTCCATTTAATATGTTTGTGTGTTTGTCCGTCTTTCACGTCAATACCACTGAAGTGACCTAGTCAAATCGCCTGGGATAGGACAGGAGTAGCGTACCCCAGGCTCTGCAGCAAAGCGCTGTGAATGTAACCGGGAATATGCTTGGATGAAGAAGAAGATTAGAGAATGTGGAGATAGAGATACATACATGCATAAATTACGCCTCTTTCCCGGAGGGGTAGGCAGAGACTACATCTTTTAGAGTACTTTTCACGCACGAAAGCCAGTAGACCTAAAAAAGCCAGTAAAGCAAAATCCGCAGACCTCTTTCCAGAATATTTTGACGTCATGCAGGGTCATCCCTGCGCCTCTCTTCACCTTTGGATGACTACAGCATTTGCCAAGTAGCTCGCTATCCTCTAGCGGCTACTTACTCGATTTCAGCCTCAAGCTACTACCACGCCCTCTTACAACTTGTTAAACTAGTCGTAATAAAGATTGTCTTTATTCTTTCAATTTTGTCATTATCTCTTACCTACGACGTTTGACATGAACGCCACAGTATCTATCTGCTATAGGTACTTCCGTGGAACACAATCCTTACCCGCAATAGTCGTCCAGAGCCCTCCAGGCCCCCGACTGGCAAACTTTGATGATATCCCGCTCCTAACACTTACTTATTATTTATTAAATATACCGCAAAACTCATCTAACTTAATGAGTTATTAATTTTAAGCTGAACAAACACCTTTTATGATTAAAACTGGAATATTAACGGATAGTTTGCAACTCCTCTTCGGGGAATTTAATACTGTTATAATAACTCTTGTTAGTTTTGACAAACTTCGTCCTTGTCAATTAAATTATAATAAAATCTGTACAGCGGCGTATTTTCAATTAGAGTTATATCAGGAATAGCTAATTTCACCACGGTATAGTTTAAATAGCTATCATCTCCTGGCATTAGAGTCTAGACTAGAAGTGTTAAATAAAGAATAAGGATTATAAAAATATAAATAGAAAATAAAATTGTGGTTTATTTCATTCATAAACTCTGTTTGATTCATAATATCTGCTTCGACTGTGATATTTTTAGTAAATGCTCTGATGTGTGTTAATATAATTTACTTTGATTGTAAATAAATTATTATGAATAAGGATTTTTAAGCTTGTTGTCGTGTCCATCTCTTTCTGGTTTCATTATTTATTGGCAGAAGACATGAAGAAAAAATATGTAACCAAACATACAACAAGAAAATAAATAGCAACTAATGAAGATAGAAATCTCCCACATTCAGACATTTGCAAATAGAATAAACAATAATAATAATTTCATACCAAGGACGTAATAAAAAGGCATTTGTGTGACACCGTATTTTAGACGTAAGCCTGAATGGAATGTGTGGTGGAACGGGGAAAATGCGAAGAACTTAATTAAGCTCTTATTGAAAAAGACGTAGAGGCGAGAATTGTGTGTGACGTGAAAATTTATAAACAACGCGTGCTCAATTGGCGGCGGAAAATAAAAACAAATGACGTTACATTAGCTGCTATACGCTACTTTTATTAACGTGGGGAAACAAATAATAAGGAAGTTGTTACAAGCTATGTAAAGTTATTTCTTATAAGTTTATAAATAGGCTCAGTGCCGTGTGGTTCTATTCTTTTTTGTATTGACAAAAAAGAATAGGACCACTCCATCTCTTTCCCATGGTTGTCGTAAAAGGCGCCGAAGGGATAAGCTTACAAACTTGGGATTCTTTATTAGGCGATGGGCTAGCAACCTTGTCAATATTACAATTACAACAAATTACAACTATTTGAATCTCAATTCTGTCATTAAGCCAAATAGCTGAACGTGGCCATTCAGTCTTTTCAAGACTGTTGACTCTGTCTATCCCGCAAGGGATAAAGACGTGACCATATGTATGTATATGTTTATAAATAGGTAGCATTTTGTTAACAATTGGCTAAGTAAAGTTTAAGTTGTGAAGTGCAATCTCAATGTCAACTAATATAAAAACTTTGCTTAGCCAATGAGAGGAATTTAAAGTGACATTTAAGAAAAAGTTGTAACCTTTCTTTCTTTTCTATATTATGGCTTCCACCGGACTTTCGGTGATTCTGCCAATGTCATGGTTTGAAGAGACACGAAGTTACGAAATTGGACGGTATACAATCTGAAAGGAAGGTTAACAAATGTTCAAACACAAAAAAACAGACACAACAAGTAGGTATTGTTAGTAAAAGTGTAGTGAGTAAAAGTTGTAACCATTTTTCTCACTCGATGACGTTGAGGCAAGTGACGTGTCAGCTCAAGTGTCAACTACATGTCAAATTGTACTGATGTATGAGTCCTATATTTTTGCAGCTTTCCACAATACATGGAATATGCATGATTAAAACTAACGTTTTTTAGATTATTAAAATAATATACGAACATTTAGACCAAAATTATGAACAAACTTAGTTATGACAGTGACAATTAACATCGTTGACATTGACACTTGCATTTATACCAACGCCATCTATTGAGTTTTGTTGTTCTGTCAGTTGGATTTTGGGGGTAAAATCCTTGTTATATCAATCATCCTCCAGGCGCCATTTTAGGTTGCGTCCTCCCCTCTCTTCAGAAGAGCCCGGGGTTTGCGTCTATGACCACGAATCTTGGATTGGGGAACAAGTTTTCTTAGCAATCAGCAAACTATATCCAGTTTGGATCACGGTTTGTTTACATATCATAGTAATAAATACATAAAAAATATGTCAAGTCTTTTATATTACGTACTTGTTCTCAAGCGAAGAGATCGCGTTTATTATAATTTTTAGCTTTTAAGTAAGTTTTGTTAGGAATCTCTAGTAAGCTTCCTTTTTGGACTCCATTATTTCGTGTACATAAATAAACGCAATCGTACTAGAGACGATGCTCCAGAACTTGGTCCAGCTTGTACTGAACTTGTTCAAAGTTCAACACTGACAGGGACCAGGTAATTGTGAGTTGGGAACTTGCATCGAGACTAGAATCTAGACTCAGATTGTCATGTTTGAACATGCCCTTTAATGGGTGTTTACTGGTGATGAAAATTGAAAAGAATCACTTTTACTTACAGATATCTGATTTTACATACATACATACATATGGTCACGTCTATATCCCTTGCGGGGTAGACAGATCCAACAGGCTTGAAAAGACTGAATGGCCACGTTCAGCTATTCGGCTTAATGATAGAATTGAGATTAAAATAGTGATAGGTTGCTCGCCCATCGCCTAAAAAAGAATCCCAAGTTTGTAAGCCTATCCCTTAGTCACATTTACGACATCCATGGCAAAGAGATGGAGCGGTCCTATTATTTTTTGTATTGGTATCTGATTTTATTTACAAGGATTTAAAGTCCTACGTCTCTCTTAGTTCCATTAAACTCTTAACTAACTAATATTCAAACTCAAAATTAATTTGTATTTACACAATATTATCCTTATAATAATAAATCTCAAGCCATCCAGCTGGACGTGGCTTTCGACATTGGCTCCGTCTACCCCTCAAGGGTTAAAGACTTGATATAATGTATATTTATGCGCTCAATAAATCTAGTTCCACCCTTCATCGAAGTCTATCAAATGGAAAAAGAATCCCGTGTCAATGTGAAAAATCGCCGCCACCATCCAAATATGTGATGGGTGTATGTAAATGAGATCAGGAGGACATAACAGACATTCAGGTCGAAGGGTCCGACAAATGTCCGCTATTTGCGAAGATAAAATCCCCAGCACACGCGGCGCTAACACGGTAATGTCGGGTAATTTTACAGACTTCGGTAGGGCTGTGGTTTTGAAAAATAAGTTTGTGTTGTTAAATAGGTCATGATGAAAAACTAATTTTTTTTTACACTTCGGGTCTTGGATATAACCATAACATGTTTACGTTAGTTACCGCAAATTTGAACTGACTGTGCGACGGCAGCATTTTGACTTGAATTGACGATATAAAAATAATAGGGTCACCTCATTGACATAATAAATTATTTTTAATTTTATCTCGTCAATGCGACTCCTGCCAAAGACTTTGACAACTTATGAGGTTCTATATTTTTACAATGTGGCATAGACTGATAGACAAGGCCGACAGTCTCATGCATACATACATATATACATACATACATACATATATATGATCACGTCTTTGTCCCTTACGGGGTAGACAGAGCCAACAGTCTTGAAAAGACTGATAGGCCACGTTCAGCTGTTTGGCTTAATGATAGAATTGAGATTCAAATAGTGACGGGTTGCTAGCCCATCGCCTAAAAGAAGAATCCCAAGTTTATAAGCCTATCCCTTAGTCGCCTTTTACGACATCCATGGGAACGAGATGGGAGTGGTCCTATTCTTTTTTTATTGGTGCCGGGAACCACACGGCAATATATAATCACGTCTATATCCCTTGCGGGGTAGACAGAGCCGCAAGTCAAGAAACGACTTAAAGGCCACGCTCAGTTGTACGGCTTAGTGATGGAATTGTGATTCAAATATTGATAAGTTGCCAGCTAATCATAGATTGTTGAAAATGTATATTTAGTTTATTTATTGTTTGTTACAAGTATTCATAGACTAGATGACGTGCATGATGACAGGGTGCTAGCCTGTCGCCTAAAAGAAGAATATATTGTATAATATTAATTAATAGCATTACAACAGGCAGCCCTAGTGTGAGTGATGCCGAGTCCTCCCCGAGGCACGTCACAGCCGTAACGGTAATCAAATACTGTCGAACATAGCTTTTGAATGTGCTGATGCGTGGTTGAATTTTAACACCATTAAATAGAGTGGTGATGGGATAAGAGACCCTAAAACCATTTAAAAGTAACGATGAAATTATCTTAGTTTTTGTATGTTTATTTATTAATAAGTTTGTACATATTTAATGGATAGGTATTACTTCTTTTTACTGTTTCCAGTTCCTTTATTGTTTGCCGGTTGACTGGAAGAGATCCCTTCATGGGACAAGTCCGCCATTGCAAGTGATTTGTTTCTTTTATAACTATGTACTTAATATTTTCTTGTAACTGTGTAAATTTCTATGCAATAAAGATATTACAAACAAAAAAAAACAAATGAATGTAACATGATTAAAGTTAAAAGAGATTTGTTTCTATTTGTTTTTGTGGCAGTTAGAATTAAATAAATACTCGTATGATGGAGTTAAGGCGGTAATCGCTCCTTGTTATTAACTGACCATTACTGTATAAGTTCATAGGCATTCGTCAAAATAAATAACCAACAACTGAATAGGTATTTGAAGTAAATAAGTTTATCTAAAAGTCTTATGGGAACACATGAATTATCGATATATTCTACATGTTTGTAATCTCAAGCTTCTAAAGAACATGCAAGTATATCTTAGAAACCCTATCTAAACTCCCATAATTTATAACTAGCACTTTTGTTTCTTCCATTTTTACTGAGAAAATAAAGGGTGTATTTTTTTAGATTTTTTCTTGACAATCGAGCTAAGGCTTAGATAAGGGGCGCCCTCGTCAGCCTTTGTGCTTTGTTTGTTTTTGCCCGGCGCGAGAATGAACCTGCGACCACAATGCGAATGGGGCACTCCGGCCTTTGTTTATAAGTGCGATCCGAGTATCAGAGTTGAATCTCCAATACAAAAGTATACAATTACTTTTTTTCCAAAACCAATTTTGAAATTACAATTTTTTTTAGCAATGAAATGATTAAGTATAATTAATTTTTTAATTGTTTTTTAATTTGTATTAATTAGATTTTTTGTTTAATTTATCCTAAATGAAAATAAAATAATATATACTTTAGTACATATTTATTATCACGTCTTTATCCTTTACGGTGTAAACAGTGGCAACAGTCTCAAAAATAGTGAAAGGCCACGTTCAGCTCCATGTAAATTTATTTGTACTAAAAAAGGATAAACTACATCGAAATATTTTTTCACGTCGGTATCAGTTGGTCTTTTGCAATTTCTATTTTGGTACTTTCAGCTATTATTTATTTATTTTAAACTTTATTGCTCAAAACAAAAATGTACAAAAGGCAGACTTAATGCCGTTTGACATACTCTATCAGTCAACCAGCTGACCAAACAAAACAAAACAAAAAAAAAAGTTGGTGGTGCGATAAAGTGCACATGCATACTGAAAAATACATACATTACGAAAAGAAAATGCATAAACACATACTAGATACTTAATATACATTATGAATACAGATACATACATAAAATATCAAACTAGGATCACCCATTATTGATCTGCCGAAGAAAGAACCCATTCACAGCAGCAACTACTAGTGACAGACAAGTCGGTCACTTCTTCCTGTTTTATATATGTACGAGAAACAATCTATAAAGATAACATTTACTTACTTATATGTTCAAAGAAATGGAACATATAAGTAAATGTGATAGTTAGCGGTTAATTAGGTCATGTCAAGAGTTATGAATGTGGATGAGGTGAAATATGTATGCATGGACATTGATAAGTTTAATGTTGTCTCTGCCTACCTTCCGGGAAAGGAAAACGTGTGATTCTACGTACTTATAACGGTTAAGTGATAAAGTTACTGAACCCTGATGGAAACTGCTTTAACGTTAATGTTTCTAATTAAGACTAGCCAAGTTCCAACTTAACCTGTAATCATACACCGTTACTAAGTTTGTTATAAGGTACTCAATACTCTTGTTATCATTATTCTGTTATATTTAAATAGTTATAATTGACTGTGTCTGGTGCACTGCAATTAAGAATAGGGCCACTCCATATGTTTCTCGTGGATGACGTTAAAGGCGACAAAAGGGGAAGCTTATAAAATTGAGATTGTAGGCGACGGGCTAGCAACCTGTCACTATTTGAATCTCAATTCAATTAATAAGTCATACAGCTGAACGTGACCTTCCAGTCTTAGAACTATTAGCTCTGTCTACACCGCAACACAGTTCAAATTAATAATTGTCATATCTTTTGGTTACACAACAAATAAATTACTTAAAACTAAGTTTACTACCGCTTCCAAGGCGTCAGTGCAGAAGAAGCGGTAACAAATTGCAGTGCAGCATTTTCTTCAACAATGTTAGTACGGGTGTTGATAGATAATTTAAAGATTCAAGGGACAACAACAATATATATGGTTTAGCTATAGACACGAGATCCAGCAAGTAGTCACCTGAGGATAGCGAGCTGCTAGGTGAGCGCTGAAATAGTCAAAGGAGGTCTTCGGCCTTTAATAAAATACGGTATATCCACATACATACATACATAAAATCACGCCTCTTTCCCGGAGGGGTAGGCAGAGACTACCTCTTTCCACTTGCCACGATCTCTGCATACTTCTTTCGCTTCGTCCACATTCATAACTCTCTTCATACAAGCTCGGCGGTTTCGGGTACTTTTGACCTGACCCTTTACCAGGACGTCCTTAATTTGATCAAGATACGTTCGTCTAGGTCTTCCCACTCCGACCTTTCCCTCCACACTCTCCTTGTATATCTGTATACGGTATGTATACGGTATATCCAAAGGGAATATAACCACATTGCCGTGTGGTTCCCGGCAACAGTACAAAAAAGAATAGGATCACTCCATCTCTTTTCCATGGATGTCGTAAAAGGCGACTAAGGGATAGGCTTACAAACTTGGGATTCCTTTTTTAGGCGATAGGCTAGCAATCTGTCACTATTTGAATCTTAATTCTATCATTAAGCCAAATAGCTGAGCGTTACCTGTCAGTCTTTTCAAGACTGTTGGCTCTGTCTACCTCACAAGGGATATAGACGTGACTATATGTATATGTATGAATATAACCACAACGTTGGTACACTATTAATATATAAAAATTATTCGTTTTTAATGTAACTACACGTGTTTTTAAACGCATAAAAAGCACATTGAAAAATGGCAGGTCGATCCGTGTGAATACCGTTACCCGGCGCGATATTATGCAAAGTTTTACCAGCGCAGAACAAACATTGTAATGACACTAACGAACCAACTTGCAGACAAATTTTGCATATATACTGAAATTAATTCGTGTAACTCCCCGAAATATTGGGACTCTGAATGGTAGATATTTAATGTTTAAGAGAATTTACTCTCATACATATATATACATACATATAATCACGTCTATATCCCTTGCGGGGTAGACAGAGCCTACAATCTTTTAAGGACTGATAGGCCACGTTCAGCTATTTGGCTTTAAGATAGAATTGAGATTCAAATAGTGACAGGTTGCTAGCCCATCGCCTCAAAGAAGAATCCCAAGTATAGAAGCTTATCCCTTAGTCGCCTTTCACGACATCCATGGGAAAGAGATGGAGTGGTCCTATTCTTTTTCTATTGGTGCCGGGAACCACACGGCACAATTTACTCTCATTTAAATTAAATTACCAACAAAATTTTATTTCAAGCTAGCTGTTGCCTGCGACTTCGACGATAACTTTTTTTTGTGAACCGATTTTGATGAAACATATTTTTGCTTTCTATTATTCATTCTAAGTGTCCCTCTATCCATTTTAGTCAAAATATTAAATGTACCGACAAAATATTTTCACTGTTTTATTATATGTACCTAAAGATAAAGTGTATCATAACAAGTAAACACAATAGATAAAACAATTTCGAGGCTGCTTCGAAAATAACATTATTGTTTCATCAGAAAATACATTAAGGAAATGGCAAGTTCTATAAATATATCAAAATTTTCCCAAATACTGATGGTCATCATGTTAATTGTTGTAGACTATTTGTTGCTGTATAAATGTGTTGTAGACTACAAAATTTTCAAAAAGGGTCAGGTCAAAAGTACCCGAAGCGAAGAAAGTATGCAGAGATCGTGGCACGTGGAAAGAGGTAGTCTCTGCCTACCCCTCCGGGAAAGAGGCGTGATATTATGTATGTAGGTATAATATAACAGGTTCATATTCTATTAATCTGTGGTTCCTGATAAAGTATGTGTTATACCTCACCTCTGGTGACGATTGGTTTTTTTTCTCTGGTCCTGAGAAGGACATTTTTTATCCCGGTTAAACTATAATTCCCATGGGATTTGTGCAAACCTGTATTCTTTTGTAGGCGCTAAAGCTAGTTGAAATATAACAAAATATTTAAATGTTGCAAATTGCAAACTCTAATAAGATCTCTTCAATACCGAACACCAGATAGAAGCTGATTGAGTTCGTTTCTAATTGGAAATAATACCCTTCAATCCTTTTCGTTATAATGCTAACGATATTTCAGTAAACATAATTATGGAAATTAAATTTAATGCAAATTATACGAACAATTCTTGGATATGAACAAAGATTGTATTGAAATTTGTTATGTGAGGGTTTTGAGAGCGAAAATTCTATGAATGAATTTATAGATCTATTTCTGTCATTTTTGTACGTGTGAATTGCAATTGTTTTTTTTATGAATCAGTTTGAAGCGAAAGAAGTATAATAAGGGTTTAGATGGTGGACAGATGCAGTCTCCGCCTACCTCTTAGGGAATGAGGCATGATTATAAGCAGTAAGTAGAGCTTTTAAATAGCAGCGCTTTCCTGCTGCCGTTAAAAAATCCATAGGTATTCAAAAAAAATCCTGTATTATGTTGACTATTCAACTCAAATTCAAAACTCAAATTTGTACCGTAATAATTCTTTATCCATTTAATATTTTTATTCTTTTTTTATATTTCCGTATAATTCTTTATTCTTTTACCGTAATAAATTTGTATCTTTTGCATATCAGTCTGTGGTATAGATGGAACTTTAACTCGTATAATACTTCTAGTCAAGCCAGCTCACATATAACTTGTATTTACAATCGTCATTAACACTTACAGTAATTACGAACTTCAAAGAGATGTAGTCGCCCCCTGGCGGCCAATTCTAGAAATTCTGGCGAAACTTTCCGTTGCGGCCAAACCGGGGAACTTTTAGTTCATAATTTATTTTTGCCTTTTGAACTGCGAACTTTCATTTAGGTCAACTTGTTAGTTGTTGTAGTACTATTGGTAAGTTAATTTTGGTTCGGAGACCCGCCGCTGGATTCGAATATATTTGTGGTTTACCTATAGGTTGTAATTTTGGTTTTATTATTTTTTTTGTGTAATAGGGGAAAAGTTATCAAATATTATATGTAAATAAAGTTAACTTAGCAATATACAATGTAATTCTCAATAGGACAGTTGGAAGAAGAATACTTTGACCGAATTAGGCAAAAGTCCCTAAAACCGACGAGCTTGCATGAAGAGAGCGATGTAGGTGGATGAAGCAAAAAAAAAAAATATACTGTATATATGTATATAAATATTCCAAGCCTCTCCCAGTGGGGTAAGCAGTAACTACACTCATTTATAACTCATTTACGACAAAATTAAAATTAAAAAAGCGTGTCCATCGCTTAGTAGTTTGAATCCCATCAAGGCAATATACCAAAGCATTTTTTCTGATTTACGTACATTAGTACTTCGCTAACCGAGACTAGTATAAATCTTTTCGAGTTGTAAAAAACATAGCTACTCAAATTATTAAATTTCAAAAATGTAAACATTTTTTTCTCAAAATTTTACTACTTCAGACGAATCGCTGGATTGAAATTCTATAGAAATATTTTCATTCAAGTGCTAGTCTTCTCTGAAGCCACTATGTACTGGCGCCACCATCGGTATAAAATTAGCCTACACCTGTTACCGGTATCCGCTCGAGTTCCGCGAACCGATGGTAATACAGTGGGTTGCCAAATTAATAGGGACAGTCACATTTTTTATCATATTTTTTCTTCAGGCGCGTTTGACTGCTATTTCAAGTGGTGTAAGTGGTCCTGGAATGTATTTTTATGTTCACAGCACCTCTACAGATCAACTTGAAAGTAAATTTCAAGTGTTATGGGATTTGTTTATTTTGTAAAAATATTTTATTATCGGGAGAGACGCGCAGTCCTTCACACGTGTAAAAGTAAAATAAGTAACTAATTATTTTAAAAAGTTATTTTGTGATTTTGTGAAATTATTATTGACTGCAAGTAAGTATTACTTTATTTTTATTAAATCTTAAGTATTTTGGGGCTGATTTTAGGACGAAATTAATTAATTTTTTATTTTTACAGCTTTCACTATGGGTCGAGGGGTAGATTTGTCTCCAAGAAAAAAATCTGAGGTTAAAACCCTTCTTTTGCACACAAGTCATTCTCAGAGGAAGATAGCAGAACTGGCTGGTGTTTCTAAGTCGGTAGTAAATAAAATAAAAATAAATCTGGATCAAGATCAGCCACTTTTGCCCAAAAGAAAAGGCAAATGCGGAAGAAAACGGATTACGACACCACGGTCCGATAGGAAAATCAGGGATATGTGTTTGCAAAACAGGAAGAAAAGTGCTGGATTGTTAACCCAGATGGTACAGGAGTCTGGAATACAAGTTTCGAAGAGAACTGTACAGCGTAGGTTGGCAGAGGAAGGCCTGACCGGACATCGCCCAGCTAAAAAACCGCGACTGACAGAGGCGATGAAGAAGAAACGACTTGCTTGGGCTCGTGAACACCGTCTGATGAGTGTTGAAGACTGGAGCAAGGTCAGTTTTAATGTCAATTGATAATTTATATTAATATTATGGTATATTATCTAAAAAGATTTTCATATAAGTTATAAATATTTTTTTTCAGGTGTGTTTCTCAGACGAATCAACATTTGAGATTCTTGCCGACAAAAGCAACTTTGTCAGGCGGCGCCCAGGCGAGAAATTTCACCCTGACTGCATTGTGGAACGCGTTAAACACCCTGTTAAAATAATGGTATGGTCTGTCATAAGTGCTAAAGGGGTTGGGCGTCTCTACATTGTCCAGGGAACCATGAGACAGGACCAATACAGGCAGGTCCTAGAAACTCGCTTGTTGCCGCAACTCCGGGAATGGTTCTCAGAGGGGGAGGAATTCATGTTCATGCATGACTCAGCACCATGCCATAAAGCAAGGAGTGTAACAAAATTTTTAGCAGACCACAATATACCAGTTTTACCTTGGCCTGGCAATTCTCCAGACATGAACCCCATCGAAAACTTATGGGAAATTACCAAGGCGGAAATTGCCAAGGAAGTGATAACCACCAAGGTAAAACTGATCGAAAAATTAATAAATGTGTGGCACCACAACCCTAAAATAAAGGAAAGTGCCAAACAGTGCATAGAAAGTATGCCGAGGCGGATCGAAGCACTCATTCAGGCTAAAGGAAATGTGACAAAATATTAGCAATATCTCATTGCCATTTTCGTAATACCTGCTAATATTTTCTAATTACCCAAAGACTGTTATTTTTTTGTTTAAACTACTTGTAAGATGTGTGTCTAATATTATTAAATATAATTATAACTCAAAACAACGTTTTTAATTAGTTATGGACCAATAAAGTGTAAAAAAACAATATTTTTCGACTGTCCCTATTAATTTGGCAACCCACTGTATTTCATGTTATATTCCAACGTGGAATCCAGTAAATAAAATGTAAATAATTATAATGTTATGATCAATTTACAAGGAATTCGAACGATGCGTTCGTAATTTAAATAATAATTACAGTTATTGTTTTAAAATGGCTTCCGGAATTGCAAATATTTAAACATTATCTCTGGCACGCGTTAAGCTTTAAATCAGGCAGACAGACAAACGGACAGATAAATGCAAAACATATTATATTAACCGTTGGACCAATTTTTATACATATATACATATCTCCAATATATCTCCATTGCGGGGTAGGCAGAGCCAACAGTCTTAAAAAACTGAAAGTCCTCGTTCAGCTGTTTGGCTTAATGAGACAATTGAGGTTCAAATAGCGACAGGTTGCTTATAGTTAGCCCATAGTTTAAAATAAGAATCCTAAGTTTATAAGCCTATTCCTTAATCGCTTTTTACGGCATCCATGGGAAAGAGATGAAGTGGTTCTATCGTGGAACCACACGGCACCAATTTTTATTATATTTGTCATTTATATAGTTAATTGTACAAGGTCAAAGACAAGCTTTGTTAATTTATTTATTAAAGAATTCCACAAGGGGAAAACGCTTTTACGGAGTTTATATATAGTGGGGGTGGAGCTGCTGCCGAAAGCTAGTATTCTCTTCATAAAAATATATCAGGTTAATTACACTTCATTTTCTTACCAAAACTAGAATCAAAATTATCATCTTTCGATATATTTAACGTCATCTATGTAGAACATTCCATAGATTCTGCTCACCATTTTCACGCTATTATCCTTAGGGAGTAGTGGGTATAACCAACACCAGCCATGGGCTGCGAACCGAAGACCGAGGCGCATTCCCGGCGCTCCGGCCCCGCATTCCCGCTATCGCCTTGGTAGACAACAGTTGGGCCATGAAATAATGATAACAAAAAGATTTTCGACAATTAGGAATATGAAGTGCCGTGTGGTTCCCGGCACCAATAAAAAAAGAATAGGACCACTCCAGCTCGTTCCCATGGATGTCGTAAAAGGCGACTAAGGGATAGGCTTATAAACTTGGGATTCTTCTTTTAGGCGATGGGCTAGCAACCCGTCACTATTTGAATCTCAATTCTATCATTAAGCCAAACAGCTGACCGGTCCTATCAGTCTTTTCAAGACTGTTGGATCTGCCTACCCCGTAAGGGATAAAGACGTGATCATATGAATGTATGTATGTAGGAATATGAAGCCAAAAACTAGGCAGCAAAGTGTTATTACTTTTATTCTTTTTTCATTATCATTATCATCTTGCAAACCATCGAACTGATTTTAATAGGATCGTTCGAAAATTATCGCGTTACAGTTACAGTATACATTCAAAAATAATTTTTGATTTGTACCTCACTCGCTTTGCTCGCTAAGTAAGAAAATTGAAAAGAAAAAAAAATATTAAGATTATATGAGTAATAGGATAATTTCGATATTAAAATGGTACTACATCGACAGTGACGGAACAAGCCTTTCAAGCGCGTTCCTTCACCTGGCCACTTTTCAGTGGTCAGTTTCCAAAAATCGCGCCACTTATCATACTCGCTAGTTTAGTGGCCACACGACGGACTGAGAAGATATGCATTCATTGAAATTACTGTGATTGCGTGCCTGCCGTCCTTGGCAATTCCAACTTAGGCCGTTAACAATCTTCACGAGCTAACGATGTATATTTGTGTATATCCTATTGTACAGATTTTAAACTTTCGCGTTGTTTTATGTAATGTATGTAATATAATACAGGTATTAAACGTAGCGTATCTTTATTTTATTTCGGACGTTTCGAATCATGTTACAGTGATCAGTCACTGGACGACTCAGCCACTGAGCGTCGCTCGAGTTATTATTTATAATCCCTTATAATATTATCTAATAATAGAAAATCTATACTAATATAATAAAGCTGAAGAGTTTGTTTGTTTGTTTGTTTGAACGCGCTAATCTCAGGAACAACTGGTTTGAATTGAAAAATTATTTTTGCGTTGAATATACCATTTAAATTATTCATCCTTGAGGGCTTCAATGATGCCCAAAATAATTATTCCACGCAGACGAAGTCGCGGGCACAACTAGTAAGTTATATATTTGGAACTACAAATTCGTGCTCAAACTAGCATGAAATAAGATCTGAGACTGATGAATTAAGATCAACCAAAAAATATGTAGGTACCTACTTAGGGATTTGACTACACGCCAGGATAGAGGAATTAAATCGAACCACAGAACACAGAGATGAATTGAAAGAAAACGAAGAATGTTTTAAAAAAAAAATATTGAGCCGTGTGCAGTTTCATCAATCTGGTATCGAGAGTGGCCAAAGGCGCTAACAGGTAAACGCGTTGATTTCTCGTGAAACGTGCAAAACATTCTGCAATCCAGCTTTGACCGGCGAGTGACACTATCGCAAAAACTGCGCTAGGGGTATGCCTGCCTAATGTTGTTTGAAAATCACATACATATCACGCCTATATCCCTTGCGGGGTAGACAGAGCCAACAGTCTTAAAAATACTGATAGGCCACGTTCAGCTATTTGGCTTAGTGATAGATTCAAAAAGTGACAGGTTGTTAGCCTGTCGCCTAAAAGAAGAATCCCAAGCTTATAAGCCTATCCTAGAGTCACCTTTTACGACATCCATGAGATGGAGTGGTCGTTTTTTCTAATGGTGCCGGGAACCACACGGCACAACGTCAAAAAACACGCTTCTTTCCCGGTGGAGTAGGCAGAGACTACTTCTTTCCACTTGCCATGATCTATGCATGCTTTCGCTTCATCCACATTCATACCGCTTCGTCTTAACCTGACCTTTTGCCAGAACGTTCTTAATTTTCTTCGTGTACATTTGCTTAGTCAATCTGCTTTCATTCATTCTCCTCACATGAAATCAGGCAAAAAATAAATACTCGTATTTATGAGAAAAATAACACGAGACTGCGCTGACCCCAAGTAAAGTTCGAGACTCGTGTTATACTGACTCAACGCACATACATACATAAAGTCACGTCTATATCCCTTGCGGGATAGACAGAACCAGCAGTCTTGAAAAACTGAAAGGCCACGTTCAGCTGTTTACCCAACGATACTATGTATATTTAAATACAACATGCAGATTTCCTGTTTAATATTTAATATTTTCATTTTATACGAATAAATTACTCGTAATTCGCAAATAACACAGAAAAGAATTCGTTATGAATATTCCTTTCTTTGCATGAATGAATGAATAAATTGAAAAGACAAACAACTCTTGCACAAAACGGAAAATTTGAACGAATTGAGTTTCATTCTCCATAATTTATTGCATTATCTGGAATTTATTGTCTTTTCAATTAGAATACATATTAAATATATAGTTGTTGATTTAATTAATATGGAATTAAAATGCAGATTCGCCATTATATATATGTTAAATATGTCACTCGAATACACATACACAAAGTATATAAGTTTCAAAGTAACACTTTTAAAATAAATAAAATAGATTTATTTTCAAAATTGGATACAAGGTATCACTTATTGACGTCACATCACTTAAATCTAATTATAATTACTACCGCTTCCAAAGCGCATGTGTAGAAGAAGCGGCGGAACAAACTACACTGCAGCATTTTTATCGGACGTCAATATACAAATATAGATCTCTTAAATCTAAATCATGGACGAAATAAATAAAAAAGAAGCCTTAATTAAAAAATATATCGTACAAACGGGGTGTAGTATGCGGCAAATCCAAACTTTTCAACTCCTTTGCAGTTAAAAGTATGATTAACTGAGAACTGGTAACTCCGCTAAACGAATTACTGCGAACACATGCACCGAATAAAATGCAGTTGTTACTGCAAATTGTGTGGCTCGGGTTTACTCGCAATCAGGCAAGGAACCGCTCTCAACAGTTGTAAACTGAAGTTTCGTTGTTTGATGAAGTTAAATAACAATATGTTTAACATTACATAAGACTTTTTTTTGAGTCAGCTGTAGTGAATTGACTAGTGAATGCAGCTTCCACTTTTGCGGTGTTATCTGACCGTCGTTATCAAAAATGGAGTCAGTTTTACATACATACATACATAAAACACGCCTCTTTCTTCTGCCTACCCCAGGCAGAAACTACCTCGTTCCACTTGCCACGATCTCTGCATACCTCCTTCGTTTCATCTACATTCATATTTTTGTTGAAGATATTTTATTTCTAGTCTAAATAAATAATTGAAAATTGATTCCTGTTGATTTTGAACTGATTTGTATATAGATAAACCTATATTAATACATTAAATCTTAATTGTTTCAGGTATGTTTGTCTAAGCCGCTAATAGGTTTGTACTCTTCAGTTTCGAGGGGAAGATAAAATAACAAGGAGGTGTATGTACTTTTAGCTTAGAACCCAAAGTCTCCTAACGACGGCATATGACTAATTGAAATGAGTTGGTTAAGTTTTGTGCAGCTTTGTAAGGACTCACAAGGTTTTTTTTTACCAAGCCGGTGTAAATATTTTTTTTGTATTGGTGCCGGGAACCACGCGGCATTACTACTTCATTATATTAAACATTGTTTCCATTGATATATAAATCTATCTGTATAGCGGATAGCGTGTGTAAATTCAATTTTCACCGCGCGAATTTTGTATTTTATACGTGTGGTGCACAGCTGATGGTATCTTCCACGTGCTGACGCTTACCAAATATTTTTCCATACAAAAGTTTCGCCGCGTTATTTGATACACTAACCGACGCGGTTTACTTTTCACTTGTGTAGTTTTGTTAGAGTAATTTTGTTTGTTGCGAAAATAGAGGGTAAATGTTGATCCAATATATCAGTTTGATAGAAAATTTTTCTTCATTTTGTACAATGTTTTAGATCGCTGGTTAATGGTAAAATTTGATATCGGGCGGTTGTGGATAAAAGAGAATCTGACACTACGTGAGGAGTGAAAATGTAGTTCGTTTACTTGCAAATTTTATATATAAATATATTGGTTTTTATGTTATTCTAAATAGTATTACGGATTAGGTTTAGACTTTCATAGGGTTGAAGTTCTTAATTTTTATTCACCTTTCACAAAAAAGCTATTGAAACAATGAAGTTGAGAAGCTCTTTAATGATTAACTTACAGTGTCCCGCGGCTTTGATACCGTGAATATTTTTCGAAATATTGTTTGCAAACGCCCACTTTAAAAAATCTGATCCCCTAGGCTTTGTCCAATTATACTAGTAATACTTATAAAGATAAACATTCTAGATCCAGGTCTATTAGAAAAAGTTTGTTTCATCATGCCCTGTCCGGGATTCAAACCGGATATAAAACTTAAGGCAATATATTTGAAATTGTTCCCAACGAAAATTCCTTTTGAAATATAAATAAAATAACGTAACATTTTGACAGGCATACTGTTGAATAGTTCGAGTTGGACCGTAGTTGCCGAAGGCCTAGCTTCGAAGCATAGTTGGGCGTTTCCAACTTAATTGAAATAGTTACGGCTAAGCACAGTCCGCGCAGTTTGCTATATGTTTTATTAAATTAAGAAATCTGGAACTAAATTAGGATTAACAACAAATAAAGTTGTGTATTCATTCATATAATCACGTCTTTTTCATTTGCGGCGTAGACAGAACCAGCAGTCTTGAAAGACTGATAGGCCGCGTTCTGCTGTTAGGCTTAATGATAGAATTGAGATTCAAATAGTGACAGGTAGTTAGCCCATCGCCTGAAAGAAGAATCCCAAGTATCCGTAGGAAAGAGATGGAGTGGTTCTTTTGTTTAAATTGTATTTATTATTGTGTGTGTAAACCTTTTGTATATTTTTGCTTAAAAACTTTTTTGTTAAAACTTCTATTTTCCATCTAACAATTCAGGCAGTAAAATCGTGAAAAATTCTGTATAAAAATGTTGGAGAATTGTTCGGTTCTAAACTTTCATCGCAGTTTTAATATTCGTCTGAAAAATAACGCAATCGATCGCCTGAACTTCGAAACTATTTCAATTAATTTCATCAGAGTTACGAATTCACTATCGTACTAACTTGAACGACATGCCTTCGCTTTAGAGGTTTTTAAGCACCTTGTGTCTTCGACTTCACTCGCGTGAATTTTTATTTAGACAATTTTCAAAAACAGGAGAATTTAGAGAATAACGAATAAATTATTATAGTACTGCAAGGTGGCTCCGATTAGATTCAATATATTGTAAGCTAGAATACAAATATTGAACAAGTGTTGTTTCCACATAAGAAATCTTCACTACCAAAGGCAAACTTAATTTTTTGTTTGTTTGAAATATCTTCATTGCATAGAAATTAACACACTAACAAGAAAATAGTACATAGTTATAAAAGAAACAAATCACTTGCAATGGCGGACTTATCCCATGAAGGGATCTCTTATTTTATTTTTAGTTTACCATCTTTTTACTATCACAATAACCTTGTACATCAACACCTTCCATTCCGTAATTTTACCAAAGTTAAACGTATCACATACTTGACGCACAACAACGTGTATAACACCCCTCTTTTGAGCAAGCGTGTAAAAGAAATCGCTTCACAATAACGGCAAGCCATCACGTTATTCGTGTCCCAGCACCGTTTCCCGTGTCGTATTGATTCCGCACAAAAAAGAGGTATGCTAGCAGCCAAGCTGCATGCTAACATGTGACATTCTTGTGTTTTACTTTATTTTTCATCCAACTATGTAACTTATATACGTTCTCAATTCGATCATTTTACTGCTGAAGGAGGCCTTTTGAAAGTGTTGGCTCTGCCTACCCCGCTAATATAGATTAAATGTATGTAATTTTCTTAATGCCCGATGAAAAGCTTAGCAGGGTAGTTTATGGCACCCGTGGAGCCAGGGGTTCACCTGTAACAACTTTATCCAGGGTAATCGCTCAAAGACTCCATTTATTTCTTTATATTTTTATTTCGGCTAGAGTGAATAACGAAATCTTAATTTTATTTTTCTAAAACTGATAAAGAGATAGTTTTCTAAATTCAGACTAGTGAAAATTCAACATTTTCATAAAATCATACTTTTATTCAGCAATAAAACGAAGTTCTCTAATATTCAGAACTGGATTCAGTATAAACTATCATAAAGCATTTCTCGTAAACTTTGTATTACGTCCGACAGTCTATAAAATGGGGACGAAGATCTGTCCATATTCTGAGTTAGAGCTCAATAAGCAATAACGTCTCGATTTAAAATGACTTTATAGTTAGCATAGCGTCCTTAAATTTTTGTACTTCATATAACTTAATACGACTTAAATACAAACCATTGCTGAAACTCTTGCTTTTTGTTTAACCAAAATTAAATATAGTTGACGGCCTCTGTTGCGCAGCGGTAGTACGCTTGTCTGTGACACCGGAGGTCCCGGGTTCGAATGCCGGCCAGGGCATGATGAGAAAAGAACTTTTTCTGATTGGCCTAGGTCTTGGATATATATAAGTATCTATTATAAAATATAGTATCGTTGAGTTAGTATCTCGTAACACAAGTCTCGAACTTACTTCGGGGCTTACTCAATCTGTGTAATTTGTATCGTATATATTTATAAATTTTATTTATATTAAGTTATTGTGCAATACAGGTTACTGTGCTGTAATATATTAGTGATCATCACTGTAAGCTGTCCTAATGGACGTACAATAACTTTAATATTTGAATAACTGAGATCTAAATCTGCCGACATAACTTGCCTCGATTCCTATCGATTTTTTGCTTCATCCACATTCATCAATACTTTTATGAAACTGACCAAATTCGCAAGTAAATTGGAACACGCAGTTTCGTCCGGCTAACGTTAACTTGTCATTCCACAAGCGCTTGCGGCCGTCAACTGAGCTCTGTGTAACTCCGAAACTCCGCAGCACAGGAATTGAAACTTTATCACCTACGAATTAAAAGTTACACCACCTGACAAATTGTTTTTAAAGCCAGGATTACGGGTTAGTAACCAACTGTCACCGAGTTTGTACCGTAGTGGCGGCGGCCATCTTGTTTTTGTAATTGTTTCGTTTGAAAATTGTGATTTCTCATATTTGTTAGTAGTATTGAATTTACTGGTTTGTTTATTCAGAAAGTAATAAGTACTTACTTCTTTTTTTCTTTTATTTCTTATTCATTTCTCAAGTATGTTGTTAGAGGCAACTGTGGATTTAGATCCAATGTCCATGGTAAAACAGAAGTTGCTTTATGTCATCTTATCGTTCTTAGGAGGCTATACACAAGTTATATTTATTTATTTAAAAGAAACATACAGATTGACATTTATGCACCAGTATCCAGTAGCTTAAACACAAACATATAATATGAGAATGGTCCAAATTTGTCTTCTGGTATAACGATGATATAAAAATGAGCGTGAGAAGATTTGACATGTATTGTGTGATTGAAAATGATTGAATAAACCCTCTGGATGGATGGTATCATAGATCGAACCCAGGTTGGTTCTCAAAAAGAATACCGGGGTGGGGATTAAGGATTCCTGGTGTCTTTTAGTGAGGATTGACATAGTTTACACCTTGAGCCACGATGGACCCAAAATAATCTACCAGCTTGTAAAATAAAGCTTATCACTACATGTTATCTTAGAAAGATATGGACGGATTTTGTTTCAGTTTCAAATGTTGGAAAGAGGATTTTCTCTGATAGGTTAATATATATAAATGCGTGCGAAGCCGGGGCGGGTCGCTGTTATATATTGTTTACAGAAGCAAACATTCCATTGTCACTGGTTTTACAATTTTAATAAGTAATTAATTTGCCGAACATTGTATTAAATTTGGTGTGTAAAATTCGCCTGTGAAAATTAATGCGCAATTATATCGTCACGGCGGCATCGATTTCTATACAGCTCATTATTTAATTATCAACACCTAATTGAACATTAAAGGCTATTATTTTTGAAAGGACGTATTGGGACTTGTATGCAAAGGTCAGGCCATGATAGCCGAAACCGAGCTTGCATGAAAAGATTGATGAATATGTTGAACAGGGATCATATTAAGTGGAATAAAGTTTCTCTTCGTAGAAATTATCATTATTTGCTTACAGGAAATTGTTGATTTCGTTTTTGTTTTCTTGTATTTGTTATTCTATCTAGTCTATTATTTAAATGCGAAAGTCAGACTGTATGTCATCCTTTTAAAGTTAAACTGATAGACTATTTTAAGGAAATTTGGTATTATTATAGTTACTTAGCCCAGGGTCGAACATGCTCCTTTTATCTGGATACTTTCCAGGAAGCTCCGGGCAATAGCTAATTTTATATGAGTAAAATTATGGACCCGAAGTCATTGCAACCTTAATTTTATTTTACCAATACTTCATCATTTCGTGGCCAAACAGTGTCTTTAAGACTGTAAGCTTTGTCTACCCAGCAAGGGATATAAACGTAAATGTATTTCATTAAAAGTTTTAAAGCCCTTTCTTTAATTTGGCCAAAGCGAATAGAGAGATGGAGGGTCACTTAACAACAGAGGATTCGCCTCGATCGCCTCTTGTCATTTGGCCTTTGTAGCCTTGCCTTCCTGCCTTTTTGCCTTCACTTTGTCTCGTCCAGGTAATGGCGGAGAGTGGATGAAAAAATAAGGCAGCAAAATGCAACTTCACGTATTTTGTGCACTGGGATTTTTTACGTTGAAGAACAGGATTCCTGTAAGTATGTTTATTGAATGGCAGAATTATTAAATGTAAAAAAAATATACTGGAAAGGTGTATGAATGTTGTATGCTGAAATAATAAAGTGAGTGCTTAAATTTATTTATTTTTTTATCTCTAAAAAAGGTTAAAGGTTATGTTCAAATAAAGTAAAATAGAAAATATGAAGGGTGGAAAAACTTTACTAAGCCAACAGGTCATAAAACAATTTTCAAATGAAGGTATCTATAAATCAGGAAATGTGTTTACAAATGTATCAATCTACATTGCGTGACGCCCCGGCATTAGCGCGTTGGAAAGTTATAGACAAACAGACTGCCCTCTACCGCCGCCAATAATACTTGATGGTTTATTTCCTTGACTTAAGTTTAAAACAATGGTTATATCAATTACAGCAAAAGGTACGAGTACATAACAGTGAAACTTGTAGGTTTTTTTTTACTCTATTGTGTATCTTGTTGGCAAAATTTCCGTAATTTGTTATGGGGTTGACAAGATGAATACAGTCGTGGCGCTGAGTACATGCTATTTGATACAGGTAATACTTGAAGGATAAAAAAATACATAAAAATACATGGTGGAAAAATTTCATAGATTGAATAAACCTCGAGTAAGTGAGTAAGCAAGGTTAGAAACATAAAATTCATTTCTTTTTCAATTGTAGTAATCCTGTGAGATTTTGTTTTCGGATAGTTGCTTAAGGCTGTATTTATTTTTAATTTATTTTGCAAAATTAAGCCAATATACTTAAGTAAAAGAGAGATATTATCAGAATGTATTTAAGAGGTACTTATACAATACTGCCTTTCGCCCGCAGCTTCGTCTGCGTTTAACAAAAATTCATGCTCCTCATTTCCCATATGTCTTAGTTACCAAAAAATGACCAAGATACGATCTTTGAATGACTAAAAGCTTTAAAGAGATTATTCATTTCCAGTAGGTTCACTATAGAACTCACATTGGTTACATTTCGAGTAACTAGAACTCACTATATTTTCAAAAAATCAAAATCGTTTCAGTGGTTAACTATGATGATGCAACAAACGAACAAACAAACAAAGTCTTGCATTTATAATACAAGTTGGTACCGGGATAGAATTATTTACAATAACAAGGATCCCAGTTATCTCTGTCTGAGTATCTCAATATTTCGTAGAATAAGGGACACTTCTGACCAAAAGCCGTAAGTCAGTCAATCAAAACGGAACGACCTGTTTACAGCAGTTAGCTCGAGGTAATTTGTTCGTCTGCACCCTGGCGCCCCGAAACTGGCGCAGACGTGATTTGCATGCAAACCCGACCACAGAATAATGATAGTTCTGCGAACATAAATATTTAGAGTGTAGAAAGGTACTTCATTGAATTAAATTTGAAGATCAAGGAATTAGTGATGGCGCGCATACATCTGAACCTGGATTGTTCTTAAATTATCTTTCTAGGTGAACCTCGGTCTTGAATATTTTCCATCGTAAGTGAAAGATTATTAAGAAAAGAGCTGTTTAAATTATTCACTCATGATAAAATCTTACACCAATAAAGTCTTGATCTTTTCAATGTATTAATAACTGAGCAAAAATATTTTGATATAACGATACATATCTTATAATAACGTACCTGTTTCAATTGTAATTTTTTATTTAACTTAATTCAACCACGTTTACCTAGCTATCAAACGAATCATAAATGTATCACGTGAAACAAGTTAATATTTGTTTATTTTGTTCGCAATCTGCTTCAAACAATGATATCATGACAAGCTAATTATTCATGTTTTTAAATTTGAACAACCTTATGTAAAAATATACAAACTAAACACCACAGCACAGCGTTGCTAACAATCTATACAATAAGTTAAATGTTGTGACAAATTAGAATGATTTTCTTGCAATTTTTCCTTCTAAAGCCGATTCCACACTGGCGCTATGTCAGCGTCAGGACAACACAACTCGTTAGTCGCCCGACGTCGGCTCCTAAGAAAACTCACTTATCACGGCAGCGAGCGAGACGCAAAAATTACATTTATCTGCTCATTCCGGACGCTTGTTAGCAGCAACTTCTTTAACGTGTCCAAATCCACTTTGTCAGACCTAACGAAGCTTACCTTATGCACGCTGTGGTACAATTATTCTGAAATTTACTAAATTCGGAATTAACTCGAACTTTGTGAGTCTACAAAATTATGTTAATTCGCTAATATAATCCTTGCGGAATTATCCAAAATGGGAGACAAAAAGCAGAGGTTGCGAGCGGCCCTGTTATAACATAATGCGATAAAGAAATAGTGACCGGACCGAAACCGGGATAATCCGGTAACAAACGTCTAATTGCCGTCGCCGATTGCGTCACGCCCGGACGGCGGTGTGCACCCGCCTTTATCACACACGTTGGGGGATTAGAATTTGTTACTAGTTTGCAAGCCTCTATGGTTAGCGCAGGAACAAACTTTGCCTCGCCGTGTTTAAACTGTTGAGCAAAATGCTACATTTAATATATTTAACGCCGGAGTTAATACTTCAAAAGGGTATGCGAAAGTATTTCGGTAAAGGTCCTGCGGAAATTATGTTGGACGCGATGTTGTTTTCAACTAACTTCTGAAAGTTAGGAAAGGTTTTTTGGCTGCTCTTTGTATGTTGCGAAAACGGATATATTTAAAGGTTTCCTCCAAGCGAAATGTTGGGGTAATTTATTAAAAATTATTATAATTTTTTCTCCTTTACTTTTTCAATGCATTAATTTATGTTCCCACTTTTTGGGAAAGTCAATGACTTCATAGGAAATACGGTAAACTTACCCTTAAACATAAAAACGGAAATCACTTAAGAATAAACTTCTTAGATAATTATTTTCCGTGTATTTAGTCTAATACCCCCGGAGTTGCAGACTAAACTATTAGACAACGAAGGTCGCCATTTTGGACATATCATGCTATTTCTATGTAAATTTTTAGTACCCATTTATAAAGTTACAGTTGAACCGGTTCCCTGAAAATTGAGCTGTGGCCTAGCGGCAGACATTTTGTTATACGAGAGATAATCGACTTTAATGTCGTTGTTAACTTTAAATATCCTGCTAGTTTAATAAAAAATAATGTTTTAAATGGACATTCAAATCAAAAATCAAAATCAAAAAAATCAAAATTTTTTATTCATTATTATAGGATATTATTATATCGCTTAATAATTGTCGTACCGTATTCATAAACCCACTCCTTTTTCCCGAAGAGATTTGCTATGTTTTGCTAAAGTGATCCTTTCTCCAAAGTGCCATTAATGTTTTATACGCAACCAAACTGTATTTATAACCGTTAAATATGTTTATTATAATGGTTGTATAAGTTCCTCGCTAAATATGGCTGGAATATTCATTTTATGCATAGACGCGTTTATCGGCAGCTGGAGTTTGCGTCGTAAACACGCAGCTCGGAATTAATAAAAATAACTTTAGAAATAAACCGTTGTTCATAGTGCAGCGGAGCGATAAGCGGGGCGTAGAGCGGATTGATACGTAATGCAATATATTTAATTGTAATCTGATTGTCTGGAAAGCGGATAATGCAAAGGAATTATGCAATTCTATCATTAAGGCAAACAGCTGAACGTGGCCAGTATTTCAAGACTACTGGCTCTATCTACCCCGCAGGGGATATAGACATGATTATACGAATGAATGAATTAAGTATACAGGGATCGTGACAAGTTGAAGAAGTACTCTCTCTGCCTTTCACTCTTTAAAAAAAGGCGAAATGATTGTTTGTATCTCATTCAGTATTGATTTTGATCCATTTAAATGAAACTTATATATTAATAGATACACTTTCGATGCTCTCTTGATTTCATTTTCAGCTGTTTGCATATAACTAAGAGGTGCGTTAAAATAGGTCGTTAATGACACGATTTATTACATTACGGGAAACGATACCTAGGTACCTATATAGCTTCACTGATCAATTTATTTCGCTTATTTATATTTATAAGCAGCGCCGTGTGGTTCCCGGCACCAATAAAAAAAAAGAATTAGACTATTCCCTCTCATTCCCATGGATGTCGTAAAAGGTGACTAAGAGACAGGCTTATAAACTTAAGATTCATCTTTTAGGCGATGGGCTAGCAACTTGTCACTATTTGAATCTCAATTCTACCAAAGCCATCAATTCAGCCAAACAGTTGAACGTGGCCAATCAGTCTTTTTAAGCCTGTTGGCTCTGTCTGCCCCGCATGGGATATAGACGTGAACATTTTACAACTTTCGTAAAATATACGAGCGGAACGCCTTCCGCTATTCTGTGAACACGGCTTAAGTTTCCAAGTCGTGCGTCACGGCTACAGGTAAACGTGTGTTTGCTGTGAGAGCGCGCGAGTTTTAAAATACTGCATTTCAGAGTTCATTCCGACGAGAGGGCCGTATGCTGGTGTGCCTCGTCACTCATGTATAGTGTAGACAACATGGTACTTATGTTTAGTATAGTAATAGGCTATCTTTTTTACTGGTTTTGTTTAACGTCAGTACTTGCTGAGTTCCAGCAACCACGTATGAAATATGTCCTTACTTTAAAATATATTCCAATTTTAAATTCTCTGGAAACGTGTGAATTATAAGAAGTTCTGTTTTGCAATAGTGGTGATGCTGTTGTCACAAAATAAAATGAACCGAATTTCAAAAATCTCAGAAAAGTCAGATTCCACTTCGTACCAACGCCTTCTATATAATAAGAACTTATATTTCACTTCGCAACTGACAAAGCTCACAAACAAACAACGACAAAAGCTTAATGAATTAAAAACAACAGCAATCGACAAAGACCGTCTCGGCGGGCGTCGAAAGCTTCCAAAGCTTGGAAAGCTCCTCGGATTGGCTGCCGTTTGTATTGCATCGCTTATCTGTCCATATTTATTCAGAGCTCGGCGGTTTATAAGTGTTTTGTTAATACTTGATGGGTTTATGTTTGGGTTTGTATGGGGTGTTCGAATTTATAAGATAAATGTGAAATGTGTGCCGTGTGGTTCCCGGCACCAATGCAAAAAAGAATAGGACCACTCCATCTCTTTCCCATGGATGTCGTAAAAGGCGACTAAGGGATAGGCTTACAAACTTGGGATTCTTTTTTAGGCGATGGGCTAGCAACCTGTCACTAGTTGAATCTCAATTCTATCGTTAAGCCAAATAGCTGAGCGTGGCCATTCGGTCTTTTCGGGACTGTTGGCTCTCTCTACCCCGCAAGGGATATAGACGTGACCATATGTATGTATGTATGTATTGTGAGATATTGTTGGAGTGGGAAGGCCTAGACGAACGTACCTTGAAATCGGAGACGTTATAGCAAGAGATTAAGAGTACCCATAACCGACGAGTTTGCATGAAGAGAGTTAAGAATGTGGATGAAGCGAAAGAAGTATGCAGGGATCGCGGTAAGTGGAAAGATGTGGCCTCTGTCAGGTCAACCCCTTCGGGAAAGAGGCTTGTTTCATGTATTAATGTAGGTATTGTGAAATATCACAGAGCGGTCGAGACTTTGATTATAAGTAATGTTTAAGGTACTATGTTGATAAATAACAGAATCAGCTTATCGAATTTCCAGGCTCATGTCTTTTTGTATTTACTTATTTAACCAAAGTAATCCAATAAAGTTATCTTTAAAACTATTCTCCCACCGAACCAGTATTGCCATTAGCAAACTAATTTTCTGCAAATAACAGGTTAATATTTCAGTGCTCCTGTGTTCCCGATGGAAATCTAGATAGAAAATTGGTTTTACTATTACTGGACCGGAGGTGCTTCTTTTTTACAACGCCGAGTAAAGGAATAAGCGTCATAAAGTTTAACTGTATCCGAGAGCCACCTGAATATTATAAGCGATTTTACAATATATTTTATGTTATAAAAAGTATACATACATACATATAAGCACGTCTTAAGATGAGTAAAAAAACCTCACTCTATCGTTAACATAACATGTTAAGGAAATTATGTACATCTGTATCTATACTAATATTATAAAGCTGAAGAGTTTGTTTGTTTGAACGCGCTAATCTCAGGAACTGCTGGTTCGAATTGAAAAATTATTTTTGCGTTGTATAGACCATTTATCGAGGAAGGCTTAAGGCTATAGAACATCACGCTGCAACTATAAGGAGCAAAGAAATAATGGAAAATGTGAAAAAACGGGGAAAATTATCCTTGAGGGCTTCAATGATGTGCAAAATAACTACACCACGCGGACGAAGTCGCGGACACAGCTAGTTGTGTAATATCATGGAAAAATGCGTAAATGAAATGATGAGAAAAGAATATAAAGCCTTTTTTGGCGAGTAGGCGACCTATATTGGAAGAGTATCTTCAGCTGGTGCATGTTCTCTTCTTCATCAGTCTTCGATTTGATTGAGCAAAGTATCAACCCCTTTTGGGGCTAGAAAAGTTTTGAAGAGCGTTCTATTCTGTTCTTTAAAATTGACGCTAGCCTAAAGCGGATTATTTAATTAGGCAGTTTGTAACTTGTGATTTTTGACACAAGTTAACATGTAAGATATAATTTAAAATTTTAATTGAAAGTTTAAATGACGTAAAAATCTGGCGACAAAGGCCTATTTAAAAAAAAATATGATTTTGTTTCACAATAATTGAGAGATTTAGAATTGCCCATTGCCTTACAAAAATAATTCCAAATATGCTAGACTATCACTTGATCAAATTAAGGACGTCCTGGTAAAGGGTCAGGTCAAAAGGACCCGAAACCGCCGAGCTTGCATGAAGAGAGTTATGAATGTGGATGAAGCAAAGGAAGTATGCAGGGATCGTGGCAAGTGGAAAGAGGTAGTCTCTGCCTACCCCTCCGGGAAAGAGGCGTGATTTTATGTATGTATGTATCACTTGATTAGTACATACCTCTAATTAACTACCTAATCGATCGTTGGCGACCTCAAACTGCCGGAAATTCATTGACCGGTGGTTACATTACTGTGGCTTGAACAGCTAATTACCTATAGATTTTCACTAATACCTGAAGTTAATTAAAAAAGTTTTTTAATCCTATAAAATCCGATTATTTGAAATTTCAGTACTTTAAAGATTTCTTTTTTTATTATTGTATTTATAACTTTCTTTTCGTTAGTCCCGCTTGTGTGAGAACTCTCTGAAGAAGAGTATCCTAGTTCAGGTAATACACCTCAGCTTGAATCATGGTGCCGTGTGGTTCCCGGCACCAATAGAAAAAGTGCCGTGTGGTTCCCGGCACCAATACAGAAAAAAAATAGGACAACTACATCCCTTTCCTATTGATGTCGTAATAGCCGACTAAGGGATAGGTTTATAAACTTGGGATTCTTTTTTTAGGCGATAGGCTAGCAACCTGTCACTATTTGAATCTCAATTCTATTATTATGCCACACAACTGAACGCCGCCTATTAGTATTTTTAAGACTGTTGGCTCTGTCTACCCCGCAACGGATATAGACGTGACTATATGTATGTATGTATGTGACTATATGTATGTAGGTTGAATCGTGGTTACACATCCAGTTGCTGTGTACTATACGATATTCAAAATAGGGCCATTGGTAGATACAAGACCGCGACATGACTTAAACCTGAACATCTCACTTTTTTATTCCGATTTCTGAACTGTTTAACCACCGACGCTTTTAACATGTCTCGACACCATAACTTTTCGAAAACAGAGGCAGTTGAATACGATATTAAAAACATTGTTGTCCCCACCTGCGCATGCTCACAGATAAGTCCGAATTCGGCGGCCATTTTGTCTCGTTTCGAATGTAATTTGTAGCGGTTGTTTCTCGTGAGCGTGCGCCATTATTGTGGATCATAACTTTGAAGTTACGACTTCCAGTGTAGAGTAGAAATTTACAGAGACAACAACGAGAACCAAAATTGGATTTTTAATTTCTCTAATACGATCATCATCCGATGTTCAGTATAACACATTAAAGGTAGCTTTGATTGTTTTCTTGTTTCTGCGTTTCTAAGAAAGAGCTTATCTTCAGAACTAACCTTTCTTCTTTCACCACATTATCTGCGGATGTACTAGGCTATGTAATATTTACCAAGTGCGAAGCCATAGTAGACCGCTAGTTTAGATTATCAGCTTCGACCGCGTCTCCTGTACAGACCGTTTCCGTGATTTTTTCGGTATATATATGTAGTTCTGCCTTTATTGCTCCTGAAATCATTTGTATATGTGCCGAATATCATCAACATTCCAACAACATGTTTAAATTAATCTTTGACTCCAATTTAATCTGATCTGTACATACATACAGGAACGGTGGTATAATTGATAGGCCCGTAAAACGAGTCCTTATTTTGGACATCCTCCCAATTAACGTTGTTCGTTTGTTTCTGTGTTTTAATGGGTATTAGGTGCTTCATTTTTATTGGTTACCTAATACTCGTCAATAAACAAAGGACAATGATTCCGTATGTACTCACAAGTTAGTGTGAGAATGAAATGTACTCTTGACGTTCTTAGTTCAAGTAATGACTGGGCTGGTAAGGAATCTTTATTGTCTCTGCGTATTTCGGTTACACCCTTCACCGTAATGCTTAGGAGCCCGGGGTCCCCCTTCCAACACTTTTCTTTTTGCATCCTCAATTTTAAGTATAAGCTTCCTCAATACTTTCACCACGACAAGCCAGGATTTCTTCAGCTTACCTCTTCTACCTGGGCCGATAAAGGCAACATAAGATATTTGTAGTAAGAACTCATACTATGTAAGAGCTTATGTCGTGGGAACCTAATATTTTAAAAATAGAAAATGTGGTTTATATTCAAGTTACCATTAATAAATATTTTCTGTTTTTTAAAAAATAGTAGTTGATCATCGGCTGCCTGATGATTATGAAAATTGCTATAAAAACACAATAAAGATACAATCTCGAAAATAACAATGTAATGTTGTAGAAATCTCCACAAAACGTCACCTTTTTGTCACTGGATTATAAATAGAATAGTTAATCTAATAAAAGACTGTGTAAATTGAATCAACATGCCTTCGTTGGCAAATAATGGTGATTACTACATTTCTGTAATGGAATTTGTCAATCATGGTGTTGTTCAGATTGGTAGGTCACTTGAGCGAGTAATATGGCGAGTGATCTTTTTGGTATTAAGATAAAATAATTGAGTTTCAGCATGTTGTTAACTTGTGGGCTCGTAAGTATTTAGAATAGGACTACATCATCTTTTTCCCGCATGTCAAAAGAGCTGAATAAAGGAATAGCTCTTTTACAGCAACAATCAGCTAAGATGGGTTAAATTTTCTTAACTATATTAAACCAGTCTTTATAAAATCATTAAAATCAGACCAGCGGTTCGATAGTAATCTCATCACAAATATACATGCATACAAAAAATGAACTTTCCCCGAAGTTTATTTGAAAGGGTCAGGTCAAAAGTACCCGAAACCGCCGAGCTTGCATGAAGAGAGTTATGAATGTGGATGAAGCAAAGGAAGTATGCAGGGATCGTGGCAAGTGGAAAGAGGTAGTCTCTGTCTACCCCTCCGGGAAAGAGGCGTGATTTTATGTATGTATGTATGTTGATTTGTAAACCCTTATTCGCTTCGCTCGCTCGGCTAATAAAAATAAGTCTTTTATTAAAAAAAGTAAGTCTGTTTTTTGTTAAAATACTATGTAAAGACTAAGACATTATTCATATTATTTGATATAAAACATTAATAAAATTCAAACCGCTACCTCTACTTTACTAATGCAACAAGTGACTCGACCTATTTGAAAATGTAATATTGGTGTGCGGCATGCGATCTTATCACTCCAATCTTTGGTTTACGTTATATAGACCTCATTTTGTGTCAAATGGACTGAAATTAAATAATGAGTTCATGTCATATTTGTCACGAAGTGATGTATAAAAGTTAATTAAATTTATTCAAATACCCAGGCAGGGAGCGGGAGAGGTCTGTGAGAATCGTATCAAGTGGAAATCCATGGTCTCTGTCTACTCCAATGGGAGACAGGCGTGAATTATACATACCGTATGTGTGTTATGAACAATTGCCTCATTTATGACGACCAACAAGTCTCGAATCGGTCATATAATCTTACTACTATCACTTACCAGACTTGTTACATGAACAACTAAGACCCAGTTCCATCTTAAACTTTTAATTTTATGTCTTAATCTGACCGGGGATAGAACCTCACAAAGGCCGTGAGAATTTACTACAAAATAGGCCGTATGCCTGTTCAAAAGCAAGGTCAAATATACCTCTCCCCACACATTCTTATAAACCGAACGATTCTCTAGTAACCGTGTATAAAGTTCACTCAACTTTCACGAATATGAAAGTCTCGAATGACGGAGCTTTGAAAATAAGCTCGAAGGGAAAAGGCAGGCAAGGAAAGCTTCTCAAAGAGGGAAGTTATGAGCAAACCAACTTGAAAGTCGAGACGGCTGAACGGGCTTTGATGTGCCATATAATATTACGCGTACTAAGAACTAGTATGAAGCCATTCCTAGAAAATGGTTTTATTAATTCCAATGCGTTCTCATACGAATTATATTCGCTTTGAGCTTCTTAAAGTTAAACTATGGATAACTAACTATATAAGTGTAAAATTATGCAAGTTTGGTGGTTTCAGGTATTCTTGATCTGATGCGTTCTCAAGTGAATTACATTCGCTTTGAGTTTCTTACAGTTAAACTACTATTTAATAATATATGATATAAGAACTTGCACCTAGGCTTTCCTACTCCAACTTTTCCATTCACACTGCAAAAAGAATGCAGGGATCGAGGAAAAGCCTCTACCTACCTTTGGGGAAGGTGTGATTTTATGTTTAATGTAAAAATTATGAATGGTTTTTTTGTCAAGTCAGTCAAGGTGTAGGGGAAGGTCCGTAACATTTAATTTTTAGGCAATGGGCAGGCTTGTAAGCTTTCGCTTTTTTAATTCTATCGACAAATCATCAAGCTCAACGTGGCCTTGTCTAGTCTTGTAACTATTTGCCATATATATCTCGTAAGGAACATAGGCGTGATATGTTTATCACAACATATTATAAAAGTCATAAGTAAATGGTTATTTTCTCTGTCTGAAAGTATGCGCTAATCTCGGAAAGTTGTGGACGGTTTTTACGAGTATTTCTGTGCGAAATCTTGAAAAGGGGGTTTTCTGAAGGAGGTATTATTATGCTACCCGTGCGAAGCCGGGGCGGCTCGCTAGTATATTATAAATTCATAAAGTTTAGCACTTACTGTTCGTGTCATTGGATTCAAGGTCGTTCCTAAATCCAGGATTTATCCCTCGCCCGCTAGTTGGGACCCAACTCTAAGCCGAGTTGGGCACAGCAGAGATTTTATAATGCTGATAACAACATGTACAATCTCAACATTTGTGATAACAGGTCAAGATTAGAGGCATAAAAAATATTGAAGGATGTTAAGATGATAATGAACGTCCAAATTTTTAACCGTGTAGCTAGAAACTAGACTTTTCTAGATATATTTATTCAATAGATTATTTTTCTCCCGGTATAAGTCTCACCGTTTTTACTCAAAGCGACTTCTGTAAGATAGCAGCAGCCTTTGCAGGGAGAACTCATCTATATTGGATCATTGGTCAAAGTTTATTCATAATGTTTTCTCTCATCCTCACTAATATACTGATTGCTCTTCTGCATTCTACCGTGTCTGCGATTTTTTATTCAGATATCAGAACCGTACGACCAACCGTTTTATATATTCATAAAAAAGTCAGCTTTGCACTTCTGCAAACAGTTCGACCTGAACTTAGTTCAGAACTCGATAGAACGAAACAGATAATGTCCAATATACATTTCCGAAAGACCCGTATAAATCTGCGGAACAATTCGGTCAGATTTACCGACACGGCGCAGTATAAAACTGCAATATGCAGGTGCAATAAAGCTAATCTATTCGGGAGTTAATCTTGGATTCGGCGAATGGATTAATTTGCAATATCAATTAGGATCAGTATTTGGGAACTTGGAATTTACGAAGGAAATAAAGGTGTTGGTTATAAAAGACAAGTAGTTCAAAAGAAGACCGATAAAAATTCAGTCGGTTGGGGGTTGAAAGAAAGGCGACTAAAAATCTTGTTATTAATGGTAATCTTGAATAAAAGGTTTGTACCTGTGCCTTTCTGCGCATCACACACTTTAACCAGTCACCTTACCGATTCGCAAACCGACGCTCTCTAGAGTAAAAATCTGTGAAAAAAATTCTCCCAATATTTTTCACCGCTTCATAAAGTTACACTTATAATTTTATTACACGACTAATTTACATTACATAATTCACCTATTTCACTGGCATAATTTAAACCGCGTAGGGTGAAACTTTAACCAGGTGTCGCCCGCCGCGTCACCCGGTCAATCCGACCTAATAATAACCCGCTCCTGCCTGGGGAAATCTCACGGTCCAATTACAACCCGCACATAAATATTCCAGGTCGAGTAGGCACTGAACTTGATCTGTTTATAACGCCTGTAAGAGATCTAACGTTATACGTAGGATACTATCTTTTGTGAAAAATTATCTTTTGAATGTTTTTCTCGCGTGATTCAAATTATTTGTGTGTAGAAATCTTGTGTGAGCTTTGTATGCTGGTCTATGCTGATATTAGGGATCCCCTTCTTCCTCTCAATAAAATCATGTGATCTATGGAGACGAGTACGGGCTCCTATTCAAAGAGGTGAGGATGTAATCATGAACAAGTCTTTTGACAATAATTCTGGGAGATTGAGATTGGGAAAGTCAAGTTTTGGTACGATATGACTCTCTTTTGACCTCCGCTAATGGCAAAAGTTATTTTTCTTTAAATAATACATGTGCATTGACTTTTTCATGCAATTTACACACAGGACTTTAAAGTCGAAAGTATGGTAAGAATTAATTTTCGCAGACATTGGACCAACAGGAACGATTCTTTTTTTCTAAACTTAAATACAAATTTTGCTGAAATCATTGCATATCAGTGGACTAGAGCCGTATATAAATCTAATTGAAACAAGACGAGCATTTTGTTTAGGTTGAAATAATAAAATATCCAACCAACATCTTATATTCAGACCACTCAGGTATTTACGAGAAAGCAGCTCCATTTCCATGTAAGAGCATGTTTAATTAAAGAAAAGCCGTTAAACGTGTACATTAATTACTTACTGGGTTTACGACGGTTGTGTGAGCTTCAGAATGTTTGCCAAATGCCTCTTCAGATTGATTCCACCCTTAGCTTTGTTTTATTACTATACTTTAATTTTCTTACAGCAGTTAAGGCCTGAGCACACTAAAAGCAGCGCAGTTTGAAAGCGGGCCCGCGCTGAGTTCTAATACAATTTTGGCATCCGCGGAAGATCAGTGTCATGGTACTCATAGTGGTATCATGATAAAATGCTGAACGAAGACCAATTATAATACAATTTTGTTAATTAATTTAATTTATTTCTAAGTGCCGTGTGGTTTGCGGCACCATTAGTAAAGAAAGAATAGGACCACTCCATCTCTTTCCCATGGATGTCGTAAAATGCGACTAAGGGATAGGCTTATAAACTTGTGATTCTTCTTTTAGGCGACAGACTAGCAACCTGTCACTATTTGAATCTCAATTCTATCATTAAGCCAAACAGCTAAACGTGGCCTATCAGTCTTTTTAAGATTGTTAGCTCTGTCTACCCCGTAAGCGATGTAATTATATGTATGTATATACATATGTAATTTCTTTCTTTCACTACGCGGCGGTAGAACAGTTCGAGCGAGTGCCCGCGTTTCTATTTGATGTGACAAGTTTGAAGAGTTTCTTGTATTACAACTTAGTGCGGGTCACTTTCATACTGCGCTGCTTCTGACCTGCTTTTGGTGAGATCTGGCCGCGTTAGTTGACCTTAGCGCATTGCACGTTGAATGAATACCATCATATGTGTTCCTCTGTAGCACCTAGCAGACTATATTGCGCCCACGAATTTATTCATTATTCATACACATAATGTATTGCTCGCTTGTTCAGTTGGTTTTTGAATATTAATTAAAATATAAATTCATTTTTATACTATCTTTTTTTTACAGGTAAGTCAACGATCTCGCTTCAGAAGACATTAAGTGTTGATATCCGGTAGTAAGTAATGTATACCTTTTTATTGAAGGTCAAAATAAATAAATTACATAATTATTACTTGCTACGACAGCTCTGTTATTTTACCTTTTATAACAAAAGTGGGGTCAACAAACCCTCTCATCAAAAACATACAAGAGCCGGACTTTAAAAATCAAAGCAGCTTGGTTTTCCGTGGCTCAACTCAGTGAAAATATATTAGAAGCGCGTCAGTTCGTTAATTATACGTCACGCTTGCACGCTACTTAAATTCTTTCATACGGTACCAGGAAGCTGAAAACTTATAGAGTTACTAACTTTTACCCTCGGCTTCGCCCACGTGAATTTTAGCGCCACCTATAAAAGAATACAGGTTTTTTCAAATCCTACGCGGACTAAAGTTTATACATGGATGAAAGGTAAATTTTGTCCTTCTCCAGACTCTTGATTATATATTCGTGATTTTTCAAGAAGATTAATTCAGTAGATAACCCGTAAAGTGGTAACAAACAACCAATCAAATAAACTTACTTTCGCATATATAATACAGTTGAGATATTATATTAGATGAGGGTGTAGTAGTAGCTTAAGTTAGAGTTATAGATTGCACTTTTTATGTATGTATGTATTGCACTTTTTTATCCCTTTGGAGTTAACTGAAATGCCAAGTACAGGTGTAGTGTTATTTATTTTATTTAATTTATTATAAAACTTAATAGCACAAAAAAAAATTACAAAGGGCGTACTTAATGCCGTTTGGCATTCTCTAGCAGTCTACCAGCTGACCAAACAAAAAAACTTGTGGTGGTGTGATAAAGTGCATATGCATACTGCAAAAAATACAAACGTTAAAAAAACTACATAAATGCATACAAGATACATAAAACACAAACAAAATACATAAAGTTTAACTTGATTGAATGTATATTAACGAGTATGAAAAAAATTAAGAGTAAACTCTAAATAGTGAGGATCACTATTTAGAGTTTAGACTCTTAATTTTTTTATAGATTAGACATATACCATAGACCTAAAAAAGTGAGAACTTAGCCCAAGATTTTTGTTGCTGTCTAAATTAATTTTAATAGTTTATAAGTATTTTTAATACGACTTCCAAAGCCGTATTTGGGGAGGTTCCATTCTACTCGAAATTTACAAGGCTATTGAAAACTTAATGGACTATTTAACACTTACCAGTACTTACTCGCGGCGCGGCGACCCTAAGAGGATTTCCTACGTAATTATAACACCTCTGTGTTAAATGCAGCGCATCAAAATGTACTGCAATAATGATCTACCAAAATACATTATTTATTACAAACTGCTTTGCAACAGAATCACAGTCCAGTGCAGTAAAAACAGATTGAGAATGCCGTAGTGTGTGGTTTCGGTATGTTAGAATAGAACTGCTCCATATTTTTCCCATGGATGTCATAGAAGCGACTAAGGGATAAGCGTTCAGATTCCTCTGGTTGGTGATAGGTTAGCAACCTGCCACTGTTTGAATCTCAATTCCATCATTATGCCATACGGCTGAACGTGGCCTTTCAGTCTTTTAAAGACTGTTGGCATTGTCTACCCTGCAAGGGATATAGACGTGGTTTATGTATGTATGTAAAGCCTAAAAATCTTAAAAATATACTTTTAACCATAAAAATATGAGAAATCGTTGTAAAACGCGTATGAAAACTCGTGGCCTAAGGTACACCTAGTGGCACGTTGTGCTGCGAACTCTATTCGTTTAGAATTCTTTGTTTCGACGTAACACGCCAACCCCGTGACGGTGCAGTCACGCGTTCTCGTCGCCATCATTACTGGCGAAAAATTAAAATTGAACCAGAACCAGGCCGATGGACTTTAGCGTCTAACTACAAGACACATAAAACATTAAATACATACATATGGTCACGTCTATATCCCTTGCGGGGTAGACAGAGCCAACAGTCTTGAAAAGACTGAATGGCCACGTTCAGCTATTTGGCTTAACGATAGAATTGAGATTCAACTAGTGACAGGTTGCTGGCCCATCGCCTAAAAAAGAATCCCAAGTTTGTAAGCCTAGCCCTTAGTCGCCTTTTACGACATCCATGGGAAAGAGATGGAGTGGTCCTATTATTTTTTGTATTGGTGCCGGGAGCCACACGGCACAACATACAAACATTAAATAATCACAAGGAATATAATTATAATGAAATGTGTGAGACCAGACATGACATCGATACACTCTTTCTTCTTGTTAGACCTTTGTTTAATGTAAGTACGATTTCATACTAATTGTTATAAACAGACATACATGTTTTCATTATAATATTAATGCTTATAAACGCTCTAAATTCAAAGGCTAAATTGCAGTAAGGATACTTAACTCAAAATATGGTCAGAAATGCGCGTGACTTATATATTTTTTCAAGAATGAGCAATTTTATTATAGCGATAAGAATAATTTTCATTTTCAGTGCAGATACACTGAAAGCAAGCGCTGAAATAAAACGACCGACAAAGTGTGGCGTGCGAAGCGATTCCACACTATTTTCATATTCTTGGAATGTCGTTACTTTATTTATTTGGGGTTCTGCAGAGTATTTGAAATAACAAATGTAAATATTTTTTCCTATTTGAATAATAAACATACTATATACTACGTCTTGCAGATTGGGTTATCGCACCACCAACTTAAAGTTTTTCTGTTTGGTCAGCTGGTTGACTGGTAGAGAATGCCAAACGGCATTAAGTCCGCCTTTTGTACATTCTTTTTTTGTGCAATAAAGTTTGAAATAAATTAGGTACCGGAACTTATTGAATTAAGTTTTAATAGCTATCGCTTAGTAAAAAATAAGTATTTCTCCGTGCTGTATATGAATGCAAAATTGATAGTAAGTTAGACTATTCCATGCCTAGGAAGTAGCGAAAAACACCTAATTCAATTAATAAAAACATTGATATTATACAAAAACTTTAATGAATTACAATTTCATGTTTTACTACTTTACCCTTAGTTTATGAACCCGACTCGCGCTTGACCGATTCTCGCTATTACGCGATAAGAATCGGACAGCATCGCGTTCTGGTCGAGATTGATGACGGCATGTTCGTTGCATGCTGCAATGGGGAGCAAACAACGTTTTATTTGTTTCTTTTAAAAATACAGGTCAAGTGGTGTTATGAATTCGATTTTCGTGAATAGCTCAGGCTATAGAATACATACATATATATAGTTACGTCTATATCCTTTGCGGGAAAGACTGAACAAACGAACTTGAAAAAACTGAAAGGCCAAGTACAGCTGGTATGGCTAAATAATGGAATTGAGATTCAAATTGCTAGCTCATCGTCTACAAACAGAATACCAATTTTATTAGACTTTCCCTAAGTCGCCATTTACGACATCTATGGATTAGATGTGGGCGGTCCTCCTACCACACGGCAAACGTCACGTCACGCCTATAGAATTGAGAAAAAATTCGTTTGTAACTGAAACAGAAAGAATTTTATAAAAAAATAAAACAGTATTCTATTTTTTAAATTTCCGTGGCGCCCAAATCTGCAAACATAAAAAAATTGTGTAACTATTTAGATGGATTTTAAGATGTTTGTATTATAAGATATTCTAATCATCCTAAACTTTGATGACTATAAGTAGGTTTGCCAGTTTGTGCAAAAAATCTTGCTCAACCAGAGCGACCGTAAAAAAGCGGCACTTTGGGTGAAATCCAAGTTAAAAGGAAAGGAGTATTTACAAAATGCTGCAGATTTCATAAAATAACCTCTCGGGCTGCCACTAACCGCATTTCCCGACGTTTACGAGACAAACAAACATCTTTCCTCCTTTTTTCCCGGCAAGTTTAGTATTGCTGGCAACACCGCTGCATTTTTAAAGCAACCTCATGCGAGCGCCGTGGCAGGTGACGACAGCGGATTACTTTTACTATTTTTTATAAGTTTACATAAAAAAAGAAAATATTTTTAAATGAGGCGCATTTAAGTTGGCAAATATTTTAGAATCTATATGGATCTTTCCCTTATTGATCTTTTGTTATCACTAATTAACTTACTTACTACTAATTAAGATTTAGCAATGTGAGTTAGGTTCCCCTGTAAAGGTTACAGAGGTCAGACGGAAGTCGCTTCGTGTAAAAACCTTTTCTTTAACGTGTAGAAAGACCGTCTACCCGGCCGGCAACGGGAAGCCGAACGGGTTATGTGGGGCTTGAATCCACTAAAACCACACGGTATGTAACCGAGGTTAATATCAGGAGAAGAAGAAGAATTAGGAATTTATCTTGCCGAACAATTTTTATAACTTTTATTATTTTTCTTTTACTTACATTTAAAAAGAGGTAGGAAATTTATAAGTAATGTAAGCAATTTGACGTCAACAAGTGATTCCTTGTCTCCAACAAAGAACTGCAACTGCAATAGTTACATTTAGAAAAAAGAATGTAATTTGTAAATTGTTTTTTTCGACCTCAACCTTAGAAGACTATAGTAAATTCAAATAAAAAAAAAAACAAAAGTTAATCTCCACAAAATTTCCTTTTATACCATAACCTATGAAATTTTGTTCCTTGTGTTTATCATTCTCGATGTTTTCTGTGTACATAAATAAGTAAATAAATAAACGATTGTACAAGGTGTAGATGAACATATCTTCCTATTGCCCCAGTTACCCTCGCAACCCCAATCTCAGCGACAAACAATTACCACAGGATCGTACAATGCACTCACTCACCCCGACATCAATTAATAAACATCCGAACAGTGCCCTACGATTAAAGTACCATTCCGAACGAAGCGACTCGCGAATGAAGTTTCGGATAATGTTTGTCGCGTGAATAAAATATAAAGATTTAAATAAGAAATATCTATGAAAAAAGTATAAAAGAGGATAAATCTATTTCTTAGAGATAAACTTTAAAGTTTAAACACCTACCACAAAAAAGTTTGTAAGTAGACAACTTTTATACAATCTCTCTACATCACAGTATATTACAATTGCAATCCCATCTATCGGCTTTGAACCTCGTGGTAAGTACATGTAATATAAAACTAAAACACTAATTTATAACAAACTAGTCAGTAAACCAAGGAGAGAATTTAATTACATAACTTCTATATGTGACGCAAGGACCTTAGTTACGTACCGCTTCTTCGGAACGTTACCTTTAGATAAATTACCTTTCATTGAGATACTAGTGAGGATACCCTTGTTGCCCTTATACACGATGCGGAAACTTCCAGAGTAAAATCACATCATTATAGACTTTGAAATGGAATTGTTAGATTTAAGATAATAGTATAAGACTAAAGCGGAAAATCTTCGGAGCATAGGGTGGAAATGAAACATGCATAGTTGAGAGAAATTTCAAAAGAGTGCCGTATGGTTTCCGACACTTTTGAATAGAACCACTCCATATTTTCCCCATGCATGTTATTAAAGGCGACTTAGGGATAGGCATATAAACTTGGGATAAAGACTTAGACTGCTGGCTTTGTCTACCCCGCAAGGGATATAGACGTGATTATATGAATTAATAAATGAACGTAAATTTAATTAAATAAATAGTGCCTAACAAATGTAATACCTAGCAATCATTTAAATCTCAATAACGCTGTCTACCCGTAAAGGGTACAGACGTGATTATATTACTGTAAATAGTACCATAACAGTTGAAAAAGGTTACTGCTTTTACTATTTTCTATGCTGATTAAAAAATATTAGAAACTAAATACATTGAGTGATACATTTTTTAACAAATTATTTTAAATATATACTTAAACGATTTTTAAAATCTTTGTACAAATATAATAAATTGAACTAACATTTTAATGTAGTTCCAAGAAAATATTAATATATTTTTGTTTTTAAATTTTTAAACTAGGAGCGAGTGCTTCAACGTCAATCTGTGATTTTATTACCAGAAAAATCTTTGAAAAATAATATAATGGTACGAAATGAAAGTTTTTTGAGATCTGAAGAATTATTCAGACGTTTCTTAATGGCCTAACTGTGGGGCCATAAAAACAACTTATTCCTTCATGGCCAACAGACAATTGAGAAAAATACGTAATCTTCATTATTATAATTGTATTATGAGTGGTAAGATTTCTTGGTGCTATAAGAATATTCTTATCTCAAAATTACAGGTATTCGGGCTTCAATCAGGAATTTGTGTGTGTTGTTTATTTACTACTCGGTAAGAAGTATTAAGTACTTAGAGTACTTTGCTGACATAATATCAACGCACTCAGTCCAAACCACGGGGTTTAGAATATATTGGCTTTATTCAGTCAGTTACTGGTTTATCGCATTGGTTGTAAACTGTAGACTAAGTTTTGGATAAATAAATTATTGAAGAAATACTTTACTTTAAGCAGGTTGACTAAGCAGATATACAAGGAGAGTGTGGAGGGAAAGGTCGGAGTGGGAAGACCTAGACGAACGTATCTTGATCAAATTAAGGACGTCCTGGTAAAGGGTCAGGTCAAAAGTACCCGAAACCGCCGAGCTTGTATGAAGAGAGTTATGAATGTGGACGAAGCGAAAGAAGTATGCAGAGATCGTGGCAAGTGGAAAGAGGTAGTCTCTGCCTACCCCTCCGGGAAAGAGGCGTGATTTTATGTATGTATGTATGTAAGAAATACTTTGTAATTAAAATTTCTTTATAAATTGGGCAAGCCGGTTTCTTAGTGGTCTGAGGATGTATTAAGGAGACGATTTCACTAAGTACTTACTCTAATGGAAATTGAATACATTTTTCGTTCTACACGAGTGAAGCCGGGGGCCATACTCTAGTCTCTTATCAAACGAGATAACGCCAGGCAGAGTGAGAAATAAGAACCCCTTTTTTCGTAGCCACACAAAGAGGGATCAGTCTAGAAAATAGGCCGAAACGTAGCTGTTTGATGAATCGTTACCCTCGACTTGCGCCTGACAAGGAACCTTTATATATTGGGTTATTCGTCATGATTTCTTGACATCGGGTCGAATACTTTTTGTAAGGACCTTTATACTAAGTATTTGATGAAAGACCACGCTGTGTGGTAGGTATTTGAGGTACCTACTAATTCAATTTGTAAGCACTAATCTACTTTCTCGATCGAAGTTAACTGTACCCTTTTTATACATTAGCGAAAATGTGCAGCTATTATATGGCTACCCGAGCTTTTTAAGCCGGTATAAATATTTCTTATACTTTTTTGTAAATCTTTTTAGTTTTTTTATTAATATGAGTAGGTTTTTATGAATAATTTTATTTTACACAAAATTCGTTTTGTTTATACACTTGAAGTTGTACCTACATCGCAAATCATAGATGGCATTCGTAGTATTTATTTAAAGTTTTTTTTAACAAACTACAGTTTCTTTTTTATTTTAATATTAGTTAACACATTTTATAAAATTTAATAATTAGAGCATTGAGGTGACAATCTTTTTTAATGGAATACAACATTTTTTTTACACCATTATACATTATTACAACAAAATTAAATAGTTTGCAAATTAATTTATACTTTATTACTGGTGTGAGATTTGTTGTTCAATAAAAATGTCATAATTTAAAACTTGTATAGACATAGAGCAAACGAAAGAACGGAGAAATTAGATGTGTTATCTAATAACGATGTAAACGTGTATTTATCTCACAATTGTATAAAGCATAAACGATAAAACGAAATACAAGAACACAAAAACAAAACGCAAATACGTTCAAACAATAACAGTTTCATTTCGTTTACGAAAGCAACAAGAAATTAAGCAAATGTGTTTCAGTTTAAACGGCCGAGTTTATTTTCACCTCGCCCCATTCATTGCTGGGAACTCAAGAAGAGCATTCCACAATGCACACAACGTGTTTATTGCCCAACAGACAATGAAACCGGCGTTTATATATATATAGCTCGCTCTTTCAGTAATTGTCGCTAAAATTATCTACAGTTTAAAGAGACTGCATCTTGAGCACTCCAAACGGTTAACAGTAAAATAGTGATGTGAATCATCCATTTGACGATGTTTTCTTAAAAAAACTTAAATTACTTCTGAAACTCTTGTCTACATTTTCTTTAACTGCAAACGAAAATTCAAATCTTTCGAATCCCTTTTTCATAATATTTAGGATAGAGATATTTATAAACCTACTAGGTATAATTTACCTAGAATAAGAGATCAAAGTCTAGGCAAATACACCACTATTTCAATGGTATACCAAGTTCTTAAAGTACTTAATCAATTCGGAATACTCGTAGATCAATATCTAGTTAGAAGTCAGTAAAACCTTATTACACGCAGACATAAGCTGATTTTACTTTAGGAGCTTAAAAGCCTACAATATTTTTTTAATCTACTTAGTTAGAAATTATTGACTTACTAAATATATTTCTCATAAAATTTTGGACGAATTTCAGAAAAATAACAAAATATCATAGGCTAATCAAGCCTTAAGCCCTTTGTTATATGACCTGTGACCTTAACGTCTTTTTATAAAATGGCGGATGAATTTCAGTGAGATAAAGTCTTTCAAAATATAATAAAAGTGTTCTGGGGAATATCAACGTCATATTGTGTTAGAGGCCTCCCGCCCACGCCTTCTCTAAATGTGGATGAGAATGACAAGAATTTATACTCGAATTAGAAAATCTTCCGATGCCATTTAGAGTATATCTTGTGGTTTCCGAGAGAGCCGTAAGATTAAATTAGTTAATTATTTAAAAAAAAATCATTAATTGGATTTAGACAATTTTATTAACAAATATGCCATGTGGGTTCCGGCACAAATACAAAAAAGAATAGGACCACCAATTTGAATCTCAATTCTATCATTAAGCTAAACAGCTGAACGTGGCCATTCAGTCTTTTCAAGACTATTGGCTCTGTCTACCTCGCAAGGGATATAGACGTGACCATATGTATATGCATGTATTAACAAATATGTTTATCGTCTACGCTTAGAATAGAGAAAAGATAAACAACGTCAAATGTCACATTTATTTAGTTGTGACTATGAAAGGAATGAAAATAAAGCAGATCAAAAATCTCAACAGAATTTGAACTAAAGTGTTTTTTTTTTAAATTTGATATGGATATTTTCACAGCACGATGAAACTCACTGAACGAGAATAATAAAAATATTGTGTCTATTGGACGTTCTTACGAGTATGTCAGTCAATCAGTGTCCTCTTTTATACCTTAATATTAAACTTTGTTTACTATTTGTTGAACAGTTTACATTCTAAAAAGTGCACTTCAACGAAACAATGGAAACACGCCTTAATTTAGCGAAATAAGCCAGTAATTCATTCTGGTCGAACACAAAGCGTGCTAAATGTCGGCCATCCATCTCGGCGACGTTTCGCTGACAAAGGTTAACTGCCGCGGACTGCCGTCTAAATGTGAATCGACCGTTATCCGCTATAAACAGGCGCGTGAGTGGAAGTCTGAGCTCCAGTATGTAACTTCTGACCTCATTTAGATACACACACAAATCTCTTTTTTTACAAAGAAAATAAGTGGACAAAAGAGTCTAAAGCCATGTTCAGCTGAATGGTATAGTGGTAAAATAGATATAATAATAACTTAAAATCCCATCCCATTGTTGAAACCGAAAAACGAAGAATCTCAAATAATTTTATTTATTAAACTTCTTTGATTAACTTTTGTCACATAAGTACTTACCTTACCTATATTGCAATTAAAAGGCATCTTCTAGGAATATAATATGCAATGAAAATCAATATCGAAATAGAAATACACGAGTCGAGTAACATTATTTCGAAATTATTTTGAAATAATAACAACTGTCTCGTTCTGAACATTCTAGTAATTAATTATGACGTCAAAACGAAACTTTAAACCGGTTGAATCCCTCGTTGATTAATTGACTTTGTATAGAATGTCCCGACCCCTGGGTCCTATTACTCCGAGCCTACGCACTTCTATAAATTCCTGGTACAAGCTAACGTAAAGCTTCTAAATCATTATATTTTCTTTTTCTTCGGACATCGTACAATCGTCAACAACAAAAAGTCAGTTATTTATAAATAACTAAAGACCAATTGGATATCGTCGCGTATAAAAATCAAGATAACTTGAATCTTATTTAATCTAGTGATTGGTCACCTGATAGACTGGTAGACAATGCCAAACCGCATTAAGTCTGCCTTTTGTACATTTTTTTATGCAACAAAGTTTTAAATAAATAAATAAGGAAGTGCCGTGTGGTTTCCGGCACCAATGCGAAAAAGAATAGGACCACTCCATCTCTTTCCCATGGATGTCGTAAAAGGCGACTAAGGGATAGGCTTACAAACTTGAGATTCTTTTTTTAGGCGATAGGCTAGCAACTTGTCACTATTCGAATCTCAATTCTATCTTAAAGCCAAATAGCTGAACGTGGCCTATCAGTCCGCTCAGGACTGTTGGCTCTGTCTACCCCGCAAGGGATATAGACGTGATTATATGTATGTATGTATGTATGTAAATAAGGAAGAGTTGAGTGATGTAATTACTAAAACGTTAATAAGTAGTAATTGATTAACTTCGAATAACATGCGAAATTCGTAGCGAATTCATATTATCTCCCTAAAATATTCTCGCTTCTAAATTCGATCAGCCGAATTGTTGGAAATAAACTCCTTTCTCCAGTTTCAAAGCATGAATTACATCGTTTTGATTGCTTCTGTTGTGTCTCGGATTTCCTATTTGGCAGGTGTGAAGAGTGTGTGTGTGTGTATACATACATACATGTATGCTTCAAGCTTATATACCTTGTAATATTAGTTGGTGAAATAAAAGTTACCTCTGTGATATATGTTTTCTTTAATATAAATGAATTTGTATCAAATACAATACCCCGATAGCACGCAATGCTCTTCCTGAAACGATTGGAAGAACTCCTAGTCACTCTGCGTTCAAACATGCTGTGAATGGGTTCTTTCTTCGGCAGATCAATAATGGGTCATCCTAATTTGATATTTTATGTATATATACATGCATATGGTCACGTCAATCCCTTGCGGGGTAGACAGACCCAATAGTCTTGAAAAGACTGAATGGCCACGTTCAGCTAGTTGGCTTAATGATAGAATTGAGATTCAAATAGTGACAGGTTGCTAGCCCATCGCCTAAAAAAGAATCCCAATTTTGTAAGCCTATCCCTTAGTCGCCTTTTACGACATCCATGGGAAAGAGATGGAGTGGTCCTATTCTTTTTTTGTATTGGTGCCGGGAACCACACGACTGTGGATATGTATGTATATGTATTTATAATCCTGTATATATTTATGCATTTTTTTTGTAATGTATGTATTTTTCAGTATGCATGTGCACTTTATCGCGTCACCAACTTAAAGTTTTTTCTGTTTGGTCAGCTGGTTGACTGGTAGATAATGCCAAACGGCATTAAGTCCGCCTTTTGTACATTTTTTGTGCAATAAAGTTTTAAATAAATAAATACCTAACAGTAAGAGATCCATGCTCTTATAGAATGTAATGAGATTATTGGGCTGAGGGCTCTCGGAGACAAGTGAAAATTTAGAAAGGGCCCCTTTGGATACCTAAGTGGCAATTTCATATTTGAAGATTATGTAAAGGTGAAATTGAGGAATTAATATTTTGTTTGACGTAGTGCGTTAAGCTTTTTTTAGCATGATCTGGCACTTATTTGATATAAGCATTTACCCCAAGCTTAGCCCGCGCCAATATAGCTGCCACAAAAGATTACAGGTTTTTCGCAATTCCTAGGTCCATAGGTTTTTCCTATGTACTTCTCTAGACTCTTACTTTTATATATAATAATTATAGTTTATGATAGATATATACATACATTAAATCACGTCTTTATCCCTTGCGGGGTAGACAGAGCCAACAGTCTTGAAATCATTGATATGCCACGTTCAACTGATTGAGATGATTTAAATATGTTGCTAGCCCATCGCCTAAAAGCAGAAACCCAAGTTTATAAGCCAATCCCTTTAGCCGCCTTTTACGAATCCACGGGAGCGAGATGTAAGTGTCCTTTTTTTAATTGGTGCCGGGAACCACACAGCACTATATATAGGTTATTTTATTATAGTTATTTTTTATTTTATTTTAACTTAGGTACCCTAACCTTCTTAATATTTCAATGATATACAATAAAAACAAGTTTATCGAAAAGGTAGGTCTTCTATAGTCTCACAAACGCGACGAAACGAATGCATATTACTGCTGTATAGCATGCGATATCTCGTGCCGCGGCGCCGTACCATCGGCTGATTTATTCCCACATATCTGTCCTCATTCCCGCGGGAAATGGGAATGTTGTCTAACGACCCGCTACAAATCAATTCTGCTTATAAAATGGTTCCTCATTTGGAAATGATGATGTACGAAAGTGATTACTAGTTTCGATTTTGTGATGCAGTTTTTCTGATTTTTATTGAAGGAAATTCTTGCGTTTTTACATACATACATAAAATCACGCCTTTTTCCCGGAGGGGTAGGCAGCGACTACATCTTGCCACGATCTCTGCAGACTTCTTTCGCTTCATCCACATTCATAACTCCTGACCTGACCCTTTGCCAGGACGTCCTTAATTTGTTCAAAATACGACGTTAAGATGCGTTAAGTTATATTTAATTACTACTTTATATAAGAAGGCAAAGTTTTTCCGTAAGCTGCACTTCTAATTCAAATGCTACTTTGCTTACTTCCAGAATTTTAGTATACACAACTATATAATGTTAGATTTTTTATCATTAAGTCTCCTTTTACACATACTAACGTTACCAGAACCACACCGGCAGATAATAACAAATTAACTACCTAAATGACGACTAAATGACTCGTAAATTAAAAAAGAAATAAAAAACAAAAAGGGAATTACAATTTTGTTATATTAGATTGCGGGGCGCAATAACGCTCCATAGCAGCCCCAACTAAATCAAATGCGACATTACATTTAATAGTTATGGAGAAACGACGCAATTTATCACACAGTTTACGTCCGTACACTCGGCGTTTTATAGTTACCTCAGGATTTCTTCCGCGGTTCAAGATGTCGCCCGCTGAGAGGTATGCTGTCCACTAAAGTCGGGATAAGCGATACGAACTTATAAGATGAACTTGCACAACGCAATTTACGTACGAACATTTGTGGCTCACCGTGTAACTATGTAGATGAAAGGCAGTAAAAAACTAAAACTCACGTAGAGGTAAATTATTTTCGTTCGGTTAGTAACTATTTGATTGATTGATTGAATTTTTGACTCGCTGACAAAGACGATAGATCGAGCAGCTCCATTTAAAATCAGTATATTTGTGTATTAACTCTGGTCTACGCCTTTATTTTTGCCAAATTTCAGCAGCGACTGCTACGCAGTGATAGATTAGTCAACGATTCGAATTTTTTTCCTAGGCATAGTAAACTATTCATCCTTAAAAAATCCATATTTATATCTTTCATTGGAAAGCGATCCTAACCCAGTCGCAGCGCCGCCTGCCGCCACCGCCGAGGTCCCGCGTCGCGTAATAAACATTGTATATTTAATTACGGCACCAGTTAAATTTGCACGACGTGTACGGCTAAGCGCTGATAAAATGCGGGCTCAGAGGCCAGCCAGTGTACTCTGTTAATTATCAACGCACTCTGCTTAGGGTTCCCTATCGGGAAAGGTTGACTGAAAAATACCTACGTCACGGTTTTTACATACATATAGTCACGTCTATATCCGGGGTAGACAGAGCCAACAGTCTTGAAAATACTGATAGGCCACGTTCAGCTGTTTGGCTTAGTGTTGATATTCAAATATTGACAGGTTGCTAGTTCATCATCTAAGAATGAATCTAAAGTTTATATGCCTATTCCTTAGACGACTTTTATGACATCCATGGGAAAGAGATGAACTGATCCTATTCTTTTTGGTATTGGTGCCATAATAACACGGCATGGTTTAAAAAGGTACAAAACAGTAAATTAAAACCTCCTAAACAAAAAGTTTCACGGTAACGTCTCTTGAGATTTATCATTTAGATATTTACGATTTCATAGGAATATTAATTGGTGTGAATTAACCTCATTCTCTCGACAAAGCTTTACTGCTTCCCTGAAGGGAAACCAAGATCTAGGTCTAGCACAAAACTAGGCCACGAAATAACGATAGACGGTGCAATCGCAATCCTTGATTTTCGACACGACTACCTTCGACAACCCTTACGACCTTTTTGGAGCCTGCAACAAAATGTTACAAAAATACCAAGCTAAATGTGCACGATCCCGACTCACGCTTGGCCGCTGTTTACTCTTTTACGAGTCGACCCCGTTTGTTATGATAATGAAACAGGAATCTGCACATTTTTTATTACTGAAGCTCCAACGTGAAGCGCCGTTGTCTGTCAAATTGTTGCCGGCAAAAAGTTTTTATCATTTTGCACAATGATGGGAATTGTGTTAAACATTTTATTAACCTAGTTATTACGTGTCTACGTTTGTTATTTGATCTTGTGTTAAACAGATAAAAGGTGTTAAATGAGAAAAAACTTTGATTAAAATCTATACTAATATTATAACGCTGAAGAGATTGTTTTGTTTATTTGAACGCACTAATCTCAGGAACTACTGCTTCAAGTTGAAAACTTCTTTTTGTGTTGAATAGACCATCCATCGAGGAAGGCTTTAGGCTATATAAAATCACGATGCAACTATTAGGAGCGAAGAAACAATGGAAAATGTGAAATAACGAGTAAAATTATTCATCCTCGAAGGCTTCAATGATGCCCAAAATAACTATTTCACGCGGACGAAGTCGCGGGCCCAACTAGTGTAACATAAAAAGGAAAAAGAATGAGTAAAATTTTGGTTACCAAGAAATCTAACCAGATCTTTCAAAAACAGAAGATAGAATGGAGGAAAGAAAATACTAATAGTAAAGAAAAGTAAAACTTTAACAAACATCATTTAAAAGAGTAAGCTCTTCAAACTGAGCAAAAATTATAGATTTTAATTAAAACAATCTTCCGTTATTTATCTTCCTAGAATTATGTAGCCATAAGCAATTTTCTCCTCAGAATTTAAATGATAATAAAAAAAAATATCTCCACTTAACACAAAATCAAACCGGTCAAGAAAAAAGTGCACATTATCAGTTCATGACAAATGGCATCCATGATACGGAGTTGGGGCATTCGTTTGACTGATGGCGACGGTAATACATAAAATCCACGGATTCTGCCCCAGACCTCGTTGGGTTATTCCTCGGAACCTCGTTGTGCGAAAAATAAAATCATCTATTAAATACACTGCGTCTTGTATCGAATTGTTAGGATTTGTACTGGAAGGAAGCACAAGTTCCTGATCAATACATATATATATATATATATATATTTATTTATTTATAAAGTATTATGTGTATATCCCTAGCGGGGTAGATTATGGAATTGAGATTCAAATATAGCTTAGCTTAGGCGACTAAGTATAGCTTATGAACTTATATAATTAACCAAGTTTATAAGCTATACTTAGTCGCCTTTTACTACATTCATGGGAACGACATGTACTGGTCCTATTCTGTTTTATTTTTCTTGGCGCCTGGAACCAAAATCATTGAATAAAAATAAGGTATCGAAATCTGAGCTTACCTAACGCAGATCAGTGACAAAACCATCCATATTTCTCTTTGTCAGTACAGACTGAGGAAGGCATAAAAAATAACAAAACGTCAGGATTCCATCAGAATGCAAATGTTGATGAATGGATTTGTCGGGAGATGAGAGAATCTGAAAGTCTGGATCACTGGGAGCGACTTAGCTATAAACACGAATCAGAATAAATGGAACATATTTCGGAGAAAGTTATTCTATTCTAGGAATAAAATTAAAGATATAACCGCTTTTCTGTAAATAAATTCATTCTATCACAAAATTATTAAGTCTGAGTCATAATTAAATTTCCGTAAAAAACCTTTTAGTTAAATCATTGAAGTGTTCAAACTATTTACGAGTACGACTGAAACTGGCCACTAAGAAAAAAAAAACCGAAATAGAAAGTCAACTCAGATATTGTTAAAAAAGCGTATTATTAAGAAATATTAGTTCATTGTAGTTCATACCCTAATTATTGATCTTAATTGTATTGTCAAACTAATTTAATCCAATTCCATCCAATCCAACCAAGATCAGTTCCATAGAACTTCAGCATATGTTCAATGATCAGTTATGCATATAACAGAAGTGAGCTTAAAACATACATACATATGGTCACGTCTATATCCCTTGTGGGGTAGACAGAGCCAACAGTCTTGAGAAGACTGATAGGCCACGTTCAGCTATTTGGCTTAATGTTAGAATTGAGATTCAAATAGTGACTAGTTGCTAGCCCATCGCCTAAAAAAATCCCTTAGTCGAGATGGAGTAATCCTTTTCTTTTTTGTATTGGTCCTTAAAATTCACATATTTTTCAGAGTATTTTTGTTACGTATACGTTACGAATTGTTTACACATCAGACTTATACTTATGGGTATATAGTATCTCAATCACAAATCCTTGTTAACAGGCCTTAATCAGCTTAGCCAACATACTCGTACCGATTTCAGAACATTTAATTGCTAGATATAACGCGTGTTGGGTGAGCCTTTGGAAAAGGATTAGAGGGAGCAGGCATGATGGGTAATTGAATTGTAAAGGCCGATTTAAATTGGTTCCCTACTCGCTTTTACGGTGCCGGTGCCGGGCGTCACAGGAATAATCAATTGATGTGGGTCGAATCATGACTGAAAATAATAGTGGGCTGAGTTTACTTAGGCCTTCCTGGGCATTTTCATGGAATAGGGGTAATCCTTATGGAAATAAAGATTTCGTTTTATCTAAAAATAAAAGTATAAAATTTTGAGGTAAGTTGGAGTTTGAAAGTTTTAAATATTTTATTGATATTTTAATTTTTAGTAGACAAGGAAAGTAAAAAAGTCTTGTCTGGATTTATTATGGAGTAAACCCGCGATAAGCAACTAAGACGCCAACACCAGGTTTTCCTAAAGTCTCATTTCATCAAACTGGTCACATGTAGGCAGTTCTAACATGACGATTTACACGAAGATACACGTGTGAAAAGCGTCTCGACAAACCTTGAACTTAACAAAAATAGCAGCCGTCTCAGACACCTGTTTCCGCACGTATATGTCCCGGCCTAGATATTCTTAAATGGAATATTCTGGAACTCTTTTGTATAAACTGGCTCGAGAGCTGAATCTATTATTATGAGATCTAAGAGGTTATAAATATATAGACCGGGCATTTTCCAGCCATATGTTAATTTATATACACAACCCACGTCTCTATCCCTTACGAAGTAGACAAATATTGACTTTATTTAACACCCGCTCAAGTTATCTGCTTAACCCAAAGGTTAACTATTAGATAATGCATTAAGCATTAAGTTTGCATATTGTATCAACATTGTGGTTTTTTTAAAACAGGTTTAATTAATAAAAATACAAGTTTTTGAAAATAATGACAGGCCTATAGCCTAATATAAGAATTCCAAGGTACGAATGTCGTTTATCAGTATTCCATCATGGAACTGTAAATGGTACTAGTGTTAAATCAACATTGACATTAGTTGCATTATTTCGAGATACATTGAACTAATGATGAAACTTATTATCAGTAGTTCCATCATGACAACGAACATTTTTTTTCTTTCTTTTATGCTTGTGCTTTCTTTATTTCTTGTATGTCGCTACAAAAGCAATAAATTAATGTAAATTAATTGAAATAATGCAATCATCGGAGGAGCAATAATAACATTTACCATAACCGCTGAGCCGGCCCTTTAGTTTTACCGCAGTGTTACCGCACGCAATATGAATTGGATTACGGTTCCCGCGACCCACGAGCAAATGAAATCGCGCGATCAAATGAAAAGTGGTTGACACCGCGCTTTTCGCCACAGTATTAACGTTTTTATGGCCATGGGAAGTTACAGGCACGTTTGGGGTCCAATAACATTATGAATTATGATTTGAATCACAAATTATTAGGCTTCCGTGTGAATTTTACGTTCATGGAGATGACGTAAATTATTGGAGAAATGTAAAAATGTATGTACCAATAGGTTTTAAGACTAAAGCCGATAAAAACCAACAAATACTTTTTTTACAACAACGAAGTTCAATATTGTTAATTCTCTTTTGATGTCACTATACTTATTTTAAACTATAAAACCTTTACCTAGTTTTTCATGATCCATAAAAGGTGTAATAATAATATTATATCTAGTAAGTACTTAGGATGTTATGTTCAGCTTATTATTAAACGATTGATTGACATACTTTGAACTTTGATATCGTTTCACAAGACCTTACAAAAGTCCCGTTAAAATTCAACTCAATCTGACAAACTGTAAAAATGATACAAAAAAAAGTTTACAAAATTGGCAATTTGCGGCTCGCGTGAGTTCTGGCAGTATCCAGGAGTTGAACACAGTTGTCGATGCGTCAGTGATTCCTAAGCGGTTGAACAAAGTTTTCACAAACAGTCACGGTATTTAATCATTTGAGAATGAAATTCTATTTGAAACTATAGGAAAAGTTTGCTTAAATGATTTCTTTTCTGTTGCATACATACATACATATAGTCACATCTTTATCCCTCGCGGGGTAGACAGAGCCATTAATCTTGAAAGGACCGAAAGGCCACGTTCGGCTTAATGATAGAATTGAGATTTAAATAGTGACAGGTTGCAAGCCCATCGCCTAAGAAGAATACATGTATTATAAAACATTGCTACAGAATAAAATATTACTATTACTCTTAAAGGTATCTAATAATGTGAGTGATATTAAAATAACGTGTGTTTATTTGTGGAGCGGTACCTCGTAACTGATCAACTGGGAAGTAAACATATAACATATTCAATTAGCTAGCAACTTGGCCTCGTATAAACATGTAATGTATGATGCGTAAACATGACTTTGTACTGGGAGATATTCGATGTTTGTTTAGTACATTAGAAGTATAACCACTTCGGAAATTAGATCGTATTGTTGTTAAATATTTATAATGAAATAACTGTAAAGAGAGTTATCACACACTAGAGGCCGCCCGCGACTTCGTCCGCATGGAAACCCTAACAATCCCGCGGGAACTCTGCGATAAAAAGTAGCTTTGTGTTATTCTGGGTCTTTAATTACCCACATAAAAAATTTCACCGTAATCGGTTCAGTAGTTTTTGCGTGAAAGAGTAACAAACATCCATACTCTGACATACTCATAATTTTTCGCATTTATTATATTGGTAGGATTTTCTTTCTAGTGAAATATGTTTTTGGGATAAGTACTAAGTAAACTAAGATCCAAAGAGTTAGGAATTTTTTTTTTCTGAATAGTTTTTCAGACAATTGTTTGTTTTGACCTGACTGAGTTCCAACATAGGACAAAAGGTTTTCTTACGTTTGAGGCAAAATGTTCACAATTGTAATCCACAATAAAGAGAAAAGTTTTGTATTTTTATACGTTTGTAACGAATAAACTTAAAAACTACTGGACTGATGTTTACGAAATTTAGCACAGGCGCCGAATAGAACTTCGGGAGTGACATATGTTATTTTAAGCTATCTTATATTTAAAAGCCATAAGTAATATAGTAGCTTCAATTCACTTGTCAAATAAACTCCACTTATCACAAAGAAATACACATCTAATGCAATACCTACATAACATAATGTATAGCTGTTACGAAATGGGAGACATCAAACCGAGTCATCACTTAACCGTCGTGATAAACAGACACGGCAAGACAGATGGAAGGCTGTAAGCTATGACGGGTGACATTCAATATATATTCAAACATAGCAATACATAATATATCTCTTACAGAACTAATGTACCGCGTTCACAGACGAAAGTGGTTTTTTTTTCAACAACGAGTTTTGTGAGCATGAGTTGGTTGATAGATAGATAGAATACCTTTTATTGCACATAAAATTATAACAATAGATTTACTTACATACATATAATCACGTCTATATCCCTTGGGATTCGTCAGAGCCAACGTCTTGTAAAGACTGATAGGCCACGTTCAGCTAAGTGATAGAATTGAGATTAAAATAAAAATCCCATGTTTATAAGCTTATAGCCCTTAGTTGCTTTTTACGATATCCATGGGAAAGATATGGAGTAGTTCTATTCTAAAGTGCCGAAAACCACACGGCAACATCTACCATTATTCTCAGTCTTAAAAGAGAAAAAGCAATTTCTCATTGAAACATGTTTAAGGCTAAGTCATTTCTGTAGTCATAGCATGAAAAAGTTTAAACAAATAAAAAACGAAACTGTATAATATCTGCGTCTTCTCTGCATTTATATTTTTACAAGAAACTCTAGGAAAATGTAAGCGAGTTTTTAAACCAAAGGTTTTACAATTTGCGCTAGTTTTAGTACATTTTATAAAGGGAACTAAGTAGTGTTTAGTGAATACTCTGCAAAGACGATATTTTAAAATAAAAGGTTTCTTTAAACACGGGGACGAACAGCAAGAAAAGACCAGGCTTTGGTGCGGGTGAGGTACGGATTAGATACTGTTAGAGAGTCCAAGCGACGTATTCATAATTCTTACAATGTAAATCACATTATTTTTGGCAAATATCAGTTACAACTTCTCTCTTTTGCTATTTTATGTCTGTGGCGTGTTTCTATAACAAATGTAAGCCAACTTAAAGTAACACAATGGTCCATGGGGAGGCAACAATTTAATATTAACCATATTTTGGATTTGAAAAGTCCTGATACAATTTTATTCATTAAGTGCAGTCGCCTCTAGAATAACTTGACCCTTTATACTCGTAGTAATGGTTTTTAAGAATAGGGTAGAATCTATATATCCCCAGTTCTTTATGTCGACATGAATTTTTTTTTACAAAAAGATATTGTGCTTGAAGAAGAATAAAGAAGGTTGTACTCTGGCTTGTATTTACTCTGCGGTTCGGGCGTGTGGGAGGTAAATGGAGGTTCCCAGAGGGCGGCACAGAAACTTCACCCGTTTATAACATTGCGCAGATTTAAAGTTTAAATTGTCAAAAAGTATATTGTTCGCAGTTATTAACAGAGCTTGCCTTTTATTTGGAGTTAAATTGCCCGAGTTTGGTCGTCAACTATTTGTAAAGGGATAAAGAACGGGTCGTTGCTTCTATTCTGTTATATTATACTTGAGCTATTAATTTGATTTATTATATTTGTGATGCAGGAAGCGTCAGCTGGTATTTCGTTTTAGGTCTACATCTATAAATACTGACATAGAAAGAAAAAGAAAAAAGACATGCCTTCATCCACATCTTTACCACGATCCTTACATTTTTTTTTTATCAACATTCATAACGTTTTTCATGCAAGTTCGCTGGTTTCGGGTACTCTTGACCTGACATTTTCTAGAACGTCTCCGTTTTAATGAAAAACTTGATCAAATCTGGAACGACTAGACCTTCTCACTTCAAAGTTCTCAATTCACACTCCCCGTGTATACTTGCTTAGTGCTTTCATTCATCCTCATTCAAGTTGTATCGATGTATGTTTCATAGATTATTATACCTATCACGATAAAATTTATTTCCTTTTTTTGAATGTGCCTTTTTATAAATTTGAGATCTGTGTTGCGATCGACACGTGGCCATTTTTTGTTGACGAGGATCGAAGGTAGGCTTTGAGAGTAGAAATCTATATTTAACTGAAGTACTAATTCAGACGTGGATCCACTTAACATAGCGTTTTTGTGATTAATTGATGGTGATTTCTGTTTTTCAATCCATTTTTTTTGGTTCTTTAAATAGGATTTTTAAGAAAACTGATATTTTAATGTAAAATGATGACTATGACTTTAAAGACTTGCCGCCGCCGGGTCTAGGTAGAAAAGGTTGGCTGAAGAAATCCTGTCTTGAAGTCGCGAAAAATGATTTTGACATAGAGAACAAGTGTCGGCGCCAGACTGCGACACATTGTGTGGCGTAAAGTGCAACAGGAACACGCAAACTTAAGAGATGAGAGAGAGATTGTAATTATCTCGAAAACAGAGAGGTGGAATATACATTTTTCGCAAACTTTAAAGTACTTGTAATTCTTTTTTTTTTCAGTTCTAATATATTGGATTGTTATATATGTATAATTGAGCTAAACTTAACCTAAATAAAACTAATTAAAGAAAATTTATATAAATAATTTTAGCTATAATATATATGTACCTACAAAGATATAATACTTATTGCTAATTATATTGGGATTTAGTTCATAAAATCCACTGATTCCCACGACGCAAACTTTCTGTTAGCAAATTAATTTCTATAGCCGATGCTGTGGACAAAATTAGCTTTTGCCAATTTGCGCGCCTAATAGCCAATTAGCATTAGGTTAATGTAGTCTAAACTAAAATGGCTGCCGCGTACAAAACAAGAGAACCGTGTGGCTAGGACGTTGCTGCTGACACCGCCATACGATAAATCTATTGAAATGTGATCTGATTTGTGTGCTGTATGCTGCCACTCTAGCACTAAGGGTACGTAATACCGTTTGTGGAGTTAAAACAGGAATTTCGCTACGTGGATGCATGTAGTACGTCAGTGAATATTAATTATGTTGATTTATCAAAGCTTAGTAATTGAAAAGTTGTGACATAAGTAAGATTTTAGATTTTTCTTAACTGTTTTTTAAATTATTAAGTCAATCAGCTTAGTAGGTGGGTATACAATCACTTAAAATTGAGAGAGAGAAAATAATAAAGAAACGAAATGAGAAACCGTCATTCTAATGTTTTTTTCTTTTGTCTAAAAAGTATTTGACACAGATTTATCTTAAATTTTTTAAGATAAATCTGTGTCAAATACTTTTTGTAAAAAAAATCAAGAGAGAGCTTACTATCTGATCATGGCATGATTGAAAAGATAAAAAAAGGAAAATAAGAAAATTTGCTATGAATCTTAATTTCCTATCAATTAATCGCATTATGCAAATGTTTGTCTACACATTGAAAGGCTTTGTTCAGTCTCGTGTTCCTGGAACTACGTGATGAGCTCATTACATCGGGATATCTTCCAATCTCGATTCCCAATGATTCCACGAAATAGATCTTAGCTTATACGAGGAGCTGTGCTTAATATCTTTGAGTGATTAGATTAGCTACTTAGTGAATAATATACTTTTCAAATACGTATAATAATTACAGCTATACTGTGATTTCCTAAAATTCAAATTTAACCTGTTACTATTTGAATCTCAATTCTATCATTAAGTCCAATAGCTGAACGTGGCCTATCAGTCTTTCAAGACTACTGGCTCTGTCTAACCTACAAGGGCTATAGACATGATCATATGAATGAATGAATGAATAATAACTATCAACAATTGTTTGGCACACTCGTTTCAACAAGTCGCTTGTTTCCGCCTAAATAAATAAATTATACAGTATATACATATATTCGCTTGTTTTAACATAGAACTGGCAAATATCTCAACAAAATTAAATACCTATTTATATTGGATTTATTTAATATAATTTAATATAATACCAAACACAAATGATTGATCAAAAATCTGTCGATTGTAACCGCGAATTGATGACGTCAATCATGCAGACGTCTGGTCTAATGGATCGCTCATTCTGTCATTAGCTTTATATATAATATATACTGTATAATACATACATACATGCATATAATCACGTCTATATCCCTTGCGGGCTAGACAGAGCCAACAGTCTTGAATAGACTGAATGGCCACGTTCAGCTGTTTGGCTTTAAAATGGAATTGAGATCAAATAGTGACAGATTGCTAGCCCATCGCCTTAAAGGAGAATCCCAAGTTTATAAGCCTATCCCTTAGTCGCCTTTTACGACATCCATGGGAACGAGATGGAGTGGTCCTATTCTTTTTTTTATTGGTGCCGGGCCACCAACCACACGGCATATAATATACTATTTAATATATACCATATACTTATATAATCCTCTTTCAGTGCCTCACCTCTAGAAAACATTCAAAGCTTAAGACGTAGGGGTTTGAACTTTGCGTTCATATGTCAATCAATAAGTCAGTGCTTACTTTTATAATTATTTATTTAAGAAGACACAAAGAAGATAAAGCCGATAAAGCGCACACTAATTCACAAAGAAGCACATGAACAGGTTCAAATCCTATCTCAGCCAATGACTTTTCTCTGAGTTATGTTTATTAGTTGGTGTGCTAACCGATACTTCTACGGTGAGAGAAAATATCACGAGAAAACCTACACATTCAAGCAACCTAATGTGTAACCTTGATTCAATATTATTTAGGTTCCTCTTTGAAGCTTGCGGAGGTCAAACGGGTTCTTCCTGACCTGACCGACCTGGCTCTTCTCAAAGAGGAGAGGAAGTAACCGGGACTTACGCCAAGAGGAAGAAGAAAGTCAAAAGGCACCCTAGGCTCTTCTCATGGAGGTCAGCATCTCGCTGGGTCTAACAAAGGTCAAGAAAAGGAAATAAATCATGCAGACATCTGGTATAATGGATCTGTGATTCTGTCATTAGTCCAATCATGTCTTGTTAGCCTCTATAATATCAGTGATTACCGGCTGATCGATTGTCAAGTTATTCGAGTGGAATCGATTGTTATTAGCCGATTAGGGTTACAGTTGTGGAGTTCAATTTATTTAACGTGACGTATTAGTTGCAAGTGATATATTTGGTTATTTGTTGAAAAATATATACTATACTAGCTGTGCTCGAGATTTCGTCCGCGTGGAATACTTATTTCGGGCTTCATTGAAGCCCTCAAGGATGAATAATTTTCCCCGTTTTTTTTCACATTTTCCATTACTTCTTCGCTCCTAAAAATTGCAGCGTGATGTTATATAGCCTAAAGCCTTCCTCGATAAATGGTCTATTGAACACAAAAATAATTTTTCAAATCGAAGTAGTTCCTGAGATTAGCGCGTTCAAACAAACAAACAAACAAACTCTTCAGCTTTATAATAATAGTATAGATACTATATAGTACCCTATACAAGTACATTCCACACCCGTAATCTTTACGGGGTAGCTAAAGCTAATAATCTTGAAAATACTAAAAAGCTAAATTCAATTCTATAACCTTGTAATTGAATTGAGATTCAAATGGTAGTGGCAAGTTGCTACCCCATTGCTAAAGAGTATCTAGAATTTTATGCACCTTTTCTTTGATTGACTTTTACGATCTGCACGATTATCATCTGTTTCTGCAGTGCATGCAGAAACAGATGACACGTCCTTTGTTTTTCTTTGCTACGAAAACATTATGACAGCTTTCAACAAATGATTGTAGGTACTTACATACATAATCATTAACTTATTTATCCCTCACGTGGTAGACAGAGCCAACAGTCGCAAGAAGAGTAAGAGGCTTTGCTCAGCTGTATGATTATAAGAGGGACTTAACAGTGCCGTATGGTTTCCGACACTTTTGAATAGAACCACACGGGACTAAGGGTGGGCTAGCAACTTGTCACTATTTGTATCTCTATTCTATCACAAAGCTATAAAATTAAACGTGGTCTTTCAGTCTTTTCGAGACTGTTGACTCTGTCTACCCTGCAAGGGATATAGACGTGACTATATGTTTGTATCGACAATGTGAGACTTAATGAATGTGATCGAGTAAAAACAAAGTTATAGCCTCACACTTAATGTTTGGAGGAAATTAGGCAGCAGCATTACTTCTACAAATAAGACATACTATTTATATGTCAAGCAATTAAGCGCTAACTATGGGCCATTCAACGAAACATAATATATAATCGTAGGTGCAAATCGCTAGTGAGGTGTGTAGCCCAATTGCCCAACTTTATAATGGCTCAACTTTGACAAATTCGCTGATCTCTCTTCTCAAACTGATTACAAAATTTTGATGCTAATTTCACCCCTATGGTGTTGCAATAACTTATAGTTTTCCGTGTCAATATATATCGAGATCGGTAGGACGATCACACATAACTTAGTTGTTTCGTGGTTCAATTTTAATAAGACAAATTCCATATGCGTAGGATATTACATATAAGTAATAATATATCATGCGGGACAGATTACACAGATTGAGTTAGCCTCAGAGTAAGTTCGAGACTTGTGTCTCACTAAGTACACTATATATATATCACTTTTTCTCTTAATGTATTAACAAAGTATCTATTCATTTATTTTTACAGCTGAACGTGGCCTTTTAGTATTTGTCAAGACTGCTGACTTTGTCTACCCCGTAAAGGATTTAGACGTGATTATATATATTAAAGTATTTTACTTATTTAGTCGCTCCTAACGACATCCACACATCCAATATTTAAACGACAATGTCTAACGTATAATATAAACTGAATTATACCCTTCGTGTTTACAACATGTATAAAAATAGCTGACACACATTTCCGTGTTTATTTTCGTATAAATCTATAAAAATGTTAAGGAAAGTTTGCATGACATAATAATATTTATTATATATGAGATTTAACCAAATATTTTTGGACATATATCAAACACTAGAGCCGCCCGCGACCTCTTTTGCGTATGTATCTATTTTTAATTAGGAATCAATCCCGCGGAAACTCCGTGATAAAAAAGATATAATGTTATTCGGGGTCTTCAGCTACCTACATATCAAATTTCATTGTAATCGGTTCAGTAGTATATGCTCACAAACTTTCGCATTTATATTATAAGTATTATATAAGCGTCTTAATATCTTCATAGGCATATTCTGTTCTTCGAAACTTCAATCACACATTCTTCTGTAAAATATCAACAAGACGCTAGCGAAATTAGTGGTCTTATTGAAGATTATAGTTGCCTTTATATTTTCTTCAACAATATTGCTGTCACTCCCATGGAAACCATAAATAGAATAATATATGTATCACATACCTACGGGAAAAATTACGCAGATTTAGATAGCCTCGAAATAAGTTCAAGACTTGTGTTACAAGTTACTAACTCAACGATACTATATTTTATAATAAATACTTCAATAGATAAACATCCAAGACCCAGGCCAATCAGAAAAAGTTTTTTTCTCATTACGCGTCAGGAAACGAACCCGGGACCTCCGATGTCACAGACAAGCGTACTACCGCTGCGCCACAGAGGCGGTATTAGTCGATTCATAAAGTCGAATTCCAACATTATCAATTGCCAGTTACAGAACTTTAACTAAACGCGCTCTATAGAAAGTAAACCTTTGTGATAGACAGACGACAGATTTGCTGAACGATGGCCAATATGTGGGGCTCTAGTGGAGAGGTGACGTCGTGTAAGGGTGCGCTCACAATGCCTAGCGATGGCCTTTATGCTAATGCGGCCTGAGATGTGGTGGGCGACAAGCCATGAGCTGAAGCGGAGGAATGTATAATTTCACCCGTATGAGAAGTTGAAATGAAAGTCAATTGGTTTTGGTGATGCTGGCGAATATTAAAAATCTGAATATAGCAATACATATACAGGATTGCTATCCATTTTTTGTTCGTGTGTTTATAAAGAATTATCGTGAAAATTCATAGTATTGCTTGCAACTCCTGTAAAACCTAGTTTTATTTTGATGTAATATTATTATGACATCTTGTTAACCTGTGCCTTGTAATTAGGAGTATTAATTTGAAAAGAACGGAAAATATCAAGTCGTCAGTTTAATATTTGGTCCATGACAATATTTTTCGGCTTTCATAAAAGTACCAATAAAATAACCTAAAAGATGCCGGAATAATTTTTCAGATGGCAATGGAAGATACTCGTAATAAGTAAACATATCCTAAGTTTTCTAAGAAAATAAAAAAATTAGTTTTGAAGAGCCGACCCCAATTAATGAGAATAGAAAACAAAGAACAAAGATTGAAAACTAATATTCTTCATGCCCGCTATCTTCTCTAACTCGAGACAACCGTAAAAGTAGATTCCAAAGTGTGAGTGGGCAGAGTACCCGATATCCCGTGATATACTGCGGTTAGCGGCTCTTGTTCAAAATATTTGGATTTAAGCCGCAACTAACTTGGTTTAGTAGCTATTTCTAGACTTGATTTATTGAAGGCTATGTTTCAAAGATTTTTGGGGCGACACATTAAGAGAACAAATTTAGTGTTCTACTGGCTTTCTTTTATTATTTTGCACGTAATTTTTAGCCTTCAATTCTAATATAATTATAAGAAAAAGTAATGTTAGGTGAGGAATTAAAAAAAAACAAATACTGACTAACTGTTGCATTCATATTATGATTGGTATAATGAGGTTAATTAGACTTTTTCCAATTCTTTATGTTTGTTCTAGCCAATATTTTTTATTTATTATTCTATTTTAATAAAAATTCAGTCAAGTCAACAAGGTTCAATTTAGTAAAATTCATTGTTTGTTAAAACTCATTATCTATTGACAAACGTTATACATTTAGAATGTTTTACCATCAGTAGAACAAGCAGATTACTTATTTCGACGAAAACCTTTGTAGCAAGTATTACATTTTGAGACTCTTACAGGGCGTATTCCGGGAGCTTTAAAGCTCGGTATCGGAGAGCTGGAGCGGTCCACCCACGCCTTATTCCTCCTCGCAATCCGGAGCATGACCTTGGCCAAAATACAGAGTGAGTTTAGAATAAACAGAGTAATATAATATGATGATGCTTGCCATGATGAACTTGAAACCATATGTAATTACGTAGCGAAATTGACAGCTAAAACCATGCTTATTTTGGTTAGGATGATTTCCGCTACACAACGCAAGAAAAGCGTAATCAAATCATAATGCTGTTCAACATGATCGCTCCGTAATAGATTTAAAAGACGCATAACATGTCTTGTAAAAAAAACTGTCATTCATTGCAGACCTTGCCTAAAGAATGAGAAAAGATACGGAAATCTTTGACTCCACTGTCTCTCTATCTCCGGATACGTCAGGCCTTAAAACAACTGAAATTGGCCGTCATCGCCGAAGTACTCGTAAATAGGACGTAATTAATGCTGCCAGCGCTGAATTTTTAAAGAGATAACGCTGTATTGCTATAAAATACTTAAAAAATACACACACACGTAATGTCTTCGTACGTAACGGTGTGGACAATGGTTACAAAACGTTCATCTCAATGGGTTAATGATGGAATAAGGATTCGGAAATAGTTACAGGTTAGTAACCTGTCACTATTTTCGACACTATTTTCGAATGCCCATCGGCAAATAGAAGAATTCCAAGTTTATATGTCTCTCGGTTCACTGACTTTTACAATTTGCAGGAATAAAGAAACTGGTATACACTTTGCTTACATACATACGAGTATATCCCTTGCGGGGTAGACAGAGCCAAAAGTCTTGAAAAGTATAATATGCCACGTTCGCTGGTTGTTAGTATTTCCCTTACTCGCCTTTTACGACATCCTTAGGAACGAGATGAAATGGGAACCACACGGCACATATACTTTGCTTAGTCTTCAACTATATAAAAAATGCTCTTTGTTTTATTGTTTTGGGACCTCGCAACAACACATAACCTTGGAATCGTTTCTGATAAGGGTTCTAGGTGGTAGGTAAGGACTTATCCTCCGGGCACTTTTGACAATCAATTAGAAATGTTTTAATCTGAGTATGTATGTATGGTATGAACTAAGTACATTACAATTTTGTGAGGGCTTCGAAAAAATTATTTACACGTCGAAAAAAAAAATCAAAAGCCTTTTAAATTTGAGATTCTACTTTCAGTATATCTGAGACGCAAATCCATCATTCTTCTATCCAACTTATTATATTCTTGGACATCCAGTAACTTTTAGATCTGTCGCTGTTCCATGTAAATTGGTGCCGTGTGGTTCCCGGCACCAATGCAAATAAGAATAAGACTACTCGATCTCTTTCCCATGGATCTCATATAAGACGCCTTAGGGATTGTTTTTTAAACTTGGAATTCTTCTTTTAGGCGATGGGCTAGCAACCTGTCATTAATCAAATATTGACATGTTGTTAGCCCATCGCCTAAAAGAAGAATTCCAAATTTATAGCATTTCGCATAATCTCCTTTGACACTATCCATGGGAAAGGGATGGAGTGGTCCTATTCTTAAGTACCGGAAACCACATGACACCAACACAATATGCCAAATTTCAACAGGCTGTGCTTTGATATATCAGTCACTCAGTATATAGTATATTTACTTAGATACATAATGCAACGTAATTAGTTACGTACAAAAAAACGGACGTGACACCCACACAAAAATAACCCAATTATTCGCTCACACAGAGCCTCTCAGCGGAATGGAAGGCGGAATTAGCTTAACGAACAATTACCGGAGATCTTTTCCTTGGTCGCACTCCACGCTAATCTCGTTTCCGTTCCGGTCTCAAGTGCAAAACGTGGTAATAGCGAATTCTAGTATATTTATTTCTAGGCGATATATATTATTAGCAGTTGTCAGCTGGTAAGTTTTTGAAATAGGGGAAGGGAGAAAAAGGGATGGTCGGATAGCGTGAAGGGAAGAATGAGTAGGAGAGGAATGGCTTGTGATGGGAACAAGACAAATATATCCCGACCCCAAATGACAGTGGGAAAACCGCTGAATAAAGAAGAATCACACCATTTTCTCTTTTTTAAGCCTTAATAACAAAAACACTCAAAGCCACCCAGCTGGACGCGCCCTATGAATTGAGATTCAGATAGTCTAGATAGCCTAAGAGAAAAATAAAGTTACGGAATACTATTAAAGATTGTTAGTTTTTTAGCATTTATGTAATATTACTAGCTGTCTCGGCAAACGTTGTTTTGCCATATAAATAATTTTAAAGTAATTTCTGGTTAGAAAATTTTAAGGGTGGACAACCCTCATCACTGAGGGGTATGAAAAATAGATGTAAGCCGATTCTCAGACCAACTCAACGTGCTCACAAAATTTCATGAGAATCAGTCGATCCGTTTCGGAGGAGAATTTTATATATAAGAAGATAACATATAGTTTTTTCAATTAAAAAAATCCATAGAAGTTTAAACATAATACTTCAAATTTGGGCTGTCGGGTAAAAATATATTACAGAGTTTTGCTGGTCGAGTGCGCCGGTCCCCCGGCCCCTTAGCGGCCGGCCGAAATCTGCTGCTATTAGATTTGCTTATAATAAGTTTTGTGGGGTTTTTAAAGCCAAATAGGATTTCGCCGAGAGGCTTTTTATCAGGATTAGTGTCCCTTGCACGAATTTGATAAAGGAATTCAAAAGAGAGTGGCGTCTACAGAAATATTCTCAATTCTATGGTGTCACTTTGCGATGAATGTAAGATTTGTATGTCAATGGAGTAGATGATTTTTTTTTATAAAATCGTGGTTCCTTTTCGAACCCCGTGCATATTCAGGACGTTACAGGAATGCTTAATGATGGAATTCACATTAAGATATGTACTGGATAATGTGCTCGCCAAACGCATAAACAAAAAAATATAATGCAAACTACGTTACAACATACAGAACACTGCGTTTTTCGGAAAAATATATATTTTTTCACATGACCATGTCCCTGCATACTTCTTTCGCTTCATCGATACTGCTTATTGACCGACCTTCAAGCTGACCTCAGTACTAAGGTTCGTACGCCGAATAAGACTATAAAACTTAAATCATAACTAAAAACTTTCATTGTAAAATTTTATTTACTTTAACCCAAATGTAATTGAACAGCAAAAGTAATTAGAAACTAAAACAGTTATCGTATACATAATTATAAACCGACCCAATAGGCGGCTACCATTCTAGTCATTATGGCTATTTAGTTTAAATAACAAAGCACAGAAGAGAAGATGTCTTTGCTCTGTGTTGTAACTGAAAGAGACCGCACTCGATAGACTCGGGTACTACGACATTATACCTCAATGGCTCCGATTTTTCCCTTTGGGTTACAGTTCCTCACAGATATATCTTTTTCCTTTGAGATATTTCTAAGTATTAAACGTAATAAAATAAAAAACTAGCAAATATCATTATTATCATGATATTCAGTACATCATGTGTTTATAGTATCACTATGTTTTATCCTGGAGAGGATGTACAATAGTTAATTATCACTCACAAAATATCGTTAACATTTATGTTTGATCATGCATTAAAACAAATAGAAGGAAATCATCAAATTTTCATAGAAATTCACTGACTCACCAAATTATGCACAATTTTTCTAACAAAGTAAATAAAAGAGATCTATTTGTTCAAATATATTCATTATTGTCAAACTTAGAAATGAACTATTTAAAATCTGTTGAGATTTAGTTACGTAGTAGTCAAATTAATATTATCAAACGATTTAAATGTGTTTTCTTGTTTCAGGTAAGATTTAAAGGAACAACAGAGCGTTAGTGGCCGATGCTGGTCGGTATGGCATTGAGATAAATTACTCGTACCTAAATGTAATATTTCCTCTTTGGGTCACTATCCTTCAAACGATTATTCTTCTTGCATCCTCTTTAGTGGAAGACCTAACATCATAGTAATTATATAAGCAACTTATTACTTCTATGGCATTATCATGGCGTTGGATCAATAGCGACTAAGGCCTACAGGTACGAGATAAAGCAAAAACTACGCGACTTAGAGTCAATATTAGCTACATACATATAAACGCGGTCCAAACCCAACCATTAATTTTAAAACATCATACATATAACATTAACCAAACTAATAGGTAATCTATTGTGCAAATCTAGCCATTACGATCGCGAGCGATATTCCGCGATGAAAATATTAAATTGATCAATACCCCATTGGCGGTCTGGATATCCTAAATACTGAATTGTTTCTGAACCCAAATAGTTTTGCTATGGAATTGGAACAATGGCTAAATTTCAGTTCGGGGTATGCGTGTTTTGAGAATGGAAATGGAATGCAACGCGAAAGAGTTCAAACAGCGAATTCAACAAAAGGCGAAGCGTGAATATTTGTTTTTATTGATGAAATAATTCGAATTTATTTCATTTTACGCGACACTGAGCCTCGGAAATTTCAGGCTCCGTGGATTGAATTTTATGTTGGCTATTTTATTTCATCATTTCAGTATTTTAGGCATACTGCGGTTTGACCTAAATGAAAGGTTTTGTACGTTGATAAAATTTAATCCAATATCGTGGCCAGCCTTTCGTGCACCTCCAAAATGTGATAGGTACCTACATTAAAGACGTTGGAAAAAGTTTCGGGAGTCTTTTTAGAAGAATAAGTCGCAGAAAACCGACTGACGACCCTAGAAAATGTTAGAACGACGATTTCCAACGTCGAACAAAATGAAGTCGAGAAATCAGAGGTCGATAAACAGACGGCGATGACAGCGCACGGCGGAAATCTGGAAATATCGGAAAAGGTCCGACAAAAAGTAGAGGGCGTCCCGCACAGCGACCGCCGCAAAGGAAATCCAAATTACAATAATAAAAACGTTTGTGAAATGGAGTGAAAAGTCAAGCACTAGCAAAAACTATCTGCGGTTGACGTGAGCGAATGTAAACTTTATGAGAGGTGGGGAAAAGCGAGGTGGTGTGCGCGGTCGTGTTTGCAAGGTTTCCAAGAGGGAGGCCCCCGGAGGCAATTCATTCCACATTAGGGCAAGGGCTTTTTATATTAATTGCAGCCGCCATTACAAGGTCACTCGGATGTCGCTTAGCGTATGGAAATGCGAGACTCCACATTCAATTCACGTGGGTCGTTTAATATAAACGGTTTTACAAGCTATTATTTCTTTGCGTGGTGTTTCGGTGTAATTAATACTTTAATTATACGCTTGCGTGCAATACCGTGACGTCAAACAATGGAAACATGTTACTGAAAAGGTAGTCTTAGAAAGTTATCGAAGATTACCTAGACTAATTACAATGCTGCTCAGTAATGTACAACCATATATAAATATAGAAAATGTTAGCATAATATTATTATTAAATTAGTACGACAAAATTTTTTACTTATCATAAAATATTCAGTTAACAAACACAAAACACTTCGGAAACAGCAGTGAAGTAATAAAGTTACAAGTGAAAAATGTCATTAATCGAACAATCGTTGGGTCAGGTAGCGGCGGACAACTTCCACCAACTTGTAACGAGTTTCCCGGAATACAAAATGTCCATGGAGTAGAAGTATACACCGGTTATTATCAAACTATTTAATGATTTATCACATATTACGATTAATCACGAAAATGTTGTAAAAAGGTTTTGTTTTATATCTGATCCCAAATCTACTATGTAAGTCGTGATATACATATGTGGTGACATTTCAGGTATTTTGCCTTACGTGGTTGAAGGAGGAAGACATTCTAAGGAGCTGAGGATGCAACCGTGATAAATATCAGAATGATGATAATTTTGATGGTATTAAGGATGAGAAATTAAGACAAGTTGCCTGGCCAAATTTGTAAAAACCATATTTAAAAGTTTTTACATATTTTCACATTGTTTATCTTCTCTACCGGACCTTCGTGAAAGCATATTAAGTTACACGTAAGCCATTATTAATTAGAAGCATTGTAGTATCTGTAATCTCTTTAATTTGTGCTCAGAGACCGCAGCTACATGGACGTTTAAATAAGTCCTGACAATGTTAGGCGTTTTATTATTCCGTCTCGTCATTGTTTCACGAGATGATGAATTGTTCTCGAATTGCGCTTCGCAAAGTATCTTTTTCACTCGTAATGTTGTTACAAAAATTATAGAAGTTTTTACTTTAGTATATAATACCAAAATTTAAGAATTGCCTCAGGATAAGTTTGCGTTTGTGTATATTTTAATGTTATTAGACAGTATTTATAGATTTCGTTCATCAATACAACTAGCAGAAACGAATTAATCAGCTTGTCTGCTGTAAGATTTTTTATTTTCAGACTCAGTCTTCTCGACTGAAGTTTATTTTTGGACTCCTGCCATATTTAAATAATTTTAGAACCTGTGTAAGGACTAGTCCAATATTTTCTTATTACTGTTTTTATTTTTCATCTAGACCTTATTGTTAAACCGTTCCAGTTTATGAAACTGTGAATTTAAAATCTCCTTATTTTAAATGTCCGTCGTCTTGCACTTCCTTTCCGTTTTCCAATTTACATTTACAAACGATAATGCTTCTCTTTGCAAAAATACAAAACAATGAGAGAGGAACATTTTTCATTGTACGGAAATTAGACTTGGTTTGTTTTCCTCGGCGACAGTAAATTTCGCACACTTCCTTGATAAACATTTGATGTTACATGTTACCTAATTTACAAGGAGCTTACAACCATAAACACGTGTTTAGTTGTCGTATTATTTGTTATTAGTGACAAAAGTTTTTCCTTCTTAACATTTTGGTCAGATAAGCGTAAAACGCAAAATGCCATTAACGTTTCTTAATTATGCATGTGACGTACATCAGATGTTACATTTAATTGTATCTTTTTCTAAAAGTTTAGGAAAAAAAGGTTCAAGACGCAATTCCTAAAATCTTCAATTTAGAGTATTAGATCATCTTGCTCACAAACATACATATGGTCACTTCTATGTCCCTTACGGGGTAGACAGAGCCAACAGTCTTGAAAAGACTGAATGGACACGTTCAACTATTTGGCTTAATGATAGAATTGAGATTCAAATAGTGACACGTTGCTAGCCCATCGCCTAAAAAAGAATCACAAGTTTGTAAGCCCATCCCTTAGTCGCCTTTTACGACATCCATGTGAAAGCGATGCAGTGGTCCTATTCTTTTTTGTATTGGTACCGGGAACCACACGGTATCTTATCACGGTATCTCACCAACAGCTTACATACAAGCATGTTCCATTCTTCTTCTTATTGGAACTGTAAGCAATCATATTGTTACAATTTATACGAAGAATTAATATTACTCGCTATTTTAAACGACCCCGTCCTTGTGGGGCCCGGGCGAGTCAAAGTTTCACATCACAATTTAATTAAATTACAAATACTACCCATCATATTTATGAAGCACAGCTTTGGCCCACGATTTATTATGATTGTTTTTGATTCTTGGCATAAAGTAAAATATTTAATAAAAAGTTATTAAATATTTTAGGAATTCATAACATAATTTCACCGCTCTCTAATACACTTTGCAATTTAGAAACATTAAATTAAATACTTTCCTTTTTTTGACAAGATAATTAAAAATACAAAACTGTGTGAAATAAAATTCTGTAGTTAAATTACAACTTATTTGAAATCGTTAATAGATCATCTCATCTTCTGTTCCTTGCTATAATTTATCCCCGCTCTGGAAAAATGAGTATTACTCCCTGGTATGGTTCCAGCACACTTACTCCCCGCTTGCCCACTCATATATTTTGAATCGGTTAAGGTATATCTTTCCACAATTCCCTTCGATACGAAATGGGACACAATACGCATTTTATTAATTTATTGACAAATTCGTTATTTTGTTGATTGTTTTGGGGACCGTATAAAAAATAAAGAGTGTATTTTTTTTTTACTTTCATGAACAACCACGAACAGACAGAAAACAATAAAAGGAAGGTATCAAAGTTGATAGTTATTAATATATTTTATTCATGAAATGTTTAAGTTTTGGTCTTCATTGCAATAAAAGTTGTTATAAAAGACTTTTTCATATTTTTGATTGCTTCAAATAAGAACGGTAGTTCCACGTACTAGAAAGCATTTAAACTAATGTTAGAAAAGTAATTGGTCCACTGCTGCCGGAATTTGAACCCGGGTAACTTAGATATTAGTCCGCTTTCATGACAAGATACCTCATCTACCTCCCGTCTGTGTAATTTAGTGTAATATGACGGCCTCTTTGGTGCAGCAGTAGTATGGCTTGTCTGGGACACCGGAGGTCTCGGGTTCGAATCCCAGCCAAGACATGAGGAGACACGAACTTGTTCTGAATGGCCTGGATCTTGGATGTTTATCTACATACATATATAAGAATTTATTATAAAATAAAGTATCGTTGAGTCCGTATCTCGTAACAAAAGATTCGTAAAAAATTATTTATAAAAAAATATAGTAACCATTCCTCTAATAGGATCTAAGTTCAAAGCCCGGATGTGCCCCGGAAGGCCGACATATATCCTGTGGTCTCGACTCTCCACTGTAAGATATGCTAACGACTGCACTAACTTCACCTTAATTAACAAGCGAGCGATGAAATTCATATTTGGTTTATTACACTTGGTTATGACTAGAGTTTATGGGTAGAGTTATACTCGTAGAAGGCATTTGCCAACCGAGAGATCCGAGACCTATAATAATCACATCTTTATCCTTTACAGGCTAGTCAGAACTTATCCCAAATTTCTTAAGCCTTTCCCTAAAACTTGGGATTCTTCATTTAGGCGATGGGCTACCAACCTGTCATTATTTGAATCTCAATTCTATCAATTAAACCAAACAGCTGAACGTCTGTCTACTCCGAAAGGGATATAGAAGTTATTGTACATGTATGTCATTTTATACATATTATATACCTATAATTAAGCCATATGGGCTTCAAAAGATTTTTGTATTCTTATGTGTATTAAATTAGGATAATTTTCCAAAGTTTTTTGATCTTATCTCACTCTAAAATAAATATAGGCACCAACTTTGGGTGTTTAAATTTAAAAAATAAATAAAAATAAAACATCATCAACTGATAATCTTAACCCAAGAAATTAAAACCTAAGAATTTCTACAGGATTTACTTACTGACTGACTGCCTTAATAGGCCTCAATAGACCTCTACAGTATGCTGCCACACAGCTGAATATGATACCGATCGCGTAACTTTAGTCATAAGTTTACCATAGTGACTGGTGTAATGTATGAGCGGGTTGATAAATCACACACTCAGGCCAAGTTTAACCACTAAATTGTTTTTAAGACGTAGCTACAATGGAACACAAACATTTTATGATATTATAATAATTTTATGTAATGTATAGGCATTAAAATATACATATCTCTGTAACTAATGTGCAAGCATTTTCTAATAAATGCTTAAGTGATAATCTATGTCAATGTCTATGTATGTATGTATATCTAATGTATATATATGTAAAGTTATGTATATCTATGTAAAATGTATGTCTATGCATGTAATATTATTGCAACCGACTAAAGCCTATACATGAGACATATTGCCAAAAAGTGCAAAAGGTATTACAATGTTTGACCAACAGAAGCCAAAAATGTGATTTTCGGAATTTCTGTCTGTATGTTTGTACATAGGATATGAATGCGGTTTTCTTAAATATGTTTGGTTTGGTCCAAATTAAAAACTAGTGAACGAACTTTACTCTCATCTAAGAGTCGTTGATTGAATTTTGAAGATTGAAGTATTCGTTTAAGCAGATTTAATTTAACGGAGGATGAAGTCGCAGGTCTGACTCACCCAATCCAGGATCCATGGTCAAAGGCATACTCCGGGCTCTTAAACTATAGCCAGAAGGAAGGAAGTCGTGGGCAACAGCAAGTGGAAGTTGTCCCTAATCTATGGAAACTTTTTTTGAAAAGATTTTTTGAAACTTTCCGTATATAATAAAAATGAGTCTTGAGAAGGACAAAGGTTATTTTCATCCCGAAAAAACTAAAGTTGGTACCAGTGGGATTTGCGCAAAACCTGTATTCTTTTGTCGGTGGCGCTAAATTCGCTGGTGCGAAGCTGCGGGTCATATATCTCAGTTTCCATTACCCCCCACTAATAAACTAACCTCTGTTAAGCACATATAGCGGCACAATAAATTATGTCTAACCCATATACATTTCAATATTTCAGCAGAACCGCAGTTGGATATTTTCCAAGCACTCCGAACCTTAGTACCGGGTGTTATTGCCTCTCTAATACCCATTCCATAGGGGTAATTACTGTAAATCATCACATTTTAGAGTGCAACACATCTCTTAAAAGCTTTCCAGTAACGTAGCGTAAAAAACTCTGTTATATCTTGCAGATGATTTAGGAGAACATTTGATGATGATACACTTATAGTTTGTACATGAAAGGTTTCAAAGACTTTTGCTGTTTGCTTTTTACAGCATGCATAAACTTCAAGCCAGAGATTTCAACCTTACCTTACCCGGGCCTTAACCTTTATGTTTAAAGCATCTCCGTGTTAGATTTTAGTAAAATCAGTGAATTAGTTTCCTGTTACACAAATCTTTACTCTTCATAATATGGAATTTCCATTTTTGAGAATGCAAGCCGAAAGTACTGTGATAAGTATGATCACAAATATGATTGATGAGTATGTTCTTATTGCTGTCAGTTTGTCCATCATAAACGTTTAATGTTAAGCTTTGGTAATAAACCGTTATTATGACGTTTCAAACCCACCGCAATCGTTTTTGTAAGTGCTTCTATCGTTTCTTACCAGGTATAAAAAAATAACGATAGATCAAAATATTTCCCAGAAAATACGGGAAATAATAATAGGTTGGTCGTTAAACACACTTGTTTATTAAAAAGCCGGTTATTTGTGGTCGTTCGTGTCAAGCGCTCGTCGCACTATTATTTAATAGTGTAGTGATTGATGCTGTGTTCACACAGGCTTAGTTGTTAATGAGGTAGCGGAAGTTCCTCTAGGAACCTATTTAAATAATTGGTCGCTTCCCAAATGTAGTGTGGTTAAACAGTACCTTATATTTGACCTAATGCTTAATTGCTTCCTCGTATAGTGTGAGACACCTTGAATAACTCAAGTTAGTCAGACATAAATCTACAATCTGCATTGATTTATTATTATGTAGGTAATTAATTTTATTATAATTAAATTTTACAAAATGTTCGAAAAAACATAACTCATTTAGGTAAACCAATAAAAAGAACTTCACTTATGAAATATACTGTTGACACAAGAAGTGTTAACATACCAAAGACCGATTACTCGGAAGTCGGCTCGTGTGGAAACTTCAGGAATCCCGTATAGCACAGCCGATACGGCCATCAGAATAGATTTGTGTGTGAAACTTGAATCATCTAGAATCAAATACAACTACTTCAAAATAGTTAAAGCAAGCGATTGTTTGCAGTTAGTTCTATTGATAGAAGGACATGAAACTCAATAATAACAGGAATGTCAAAAGCTACTACACATCTTGAAGGCGTTAAGAAAAAAAAAATTGGTGGCGATAGGCTTTGCACCTGGGCCTCCATGTGCATTTGCCACGCTTTGTTATTTTGGGCACTTTACCATTCCCTCAGATTTTATGTAATACACACCTACTAAGCTTGTGTAAACACATCATAGTATCGGGCCGGTGCGTGCCGACTACGCCACAAACCTTATCAAGAGCTAATCGCTTAGTCCCGATAATTAGGCCTCATTTGATAAAACCACACTGCCTGCCGTCCCCTTAAAATATACGTCAGATTTCTACAAACGCTAACTCTGAATATTATCATAATTTTATTTGATAAAGTCTCATTTTCTTCCTAATTAACATTCTCAGCTTCTGTCTCAGCTAATGAAATTCACTTTGTATGATGGCTTCGCATTAATATGAATATCGTCATTTAAATGCGAAAGTTTAAATATATGTCTGTATGTTTGTTTCTTTTAAATGCCAAATCTTCTAAACGGAAAGGGATAAACATTACAGTTCTTTCGGGAACTAAACGCCAGTGATTTGTTAAATAAACCAAACTTTGATTAACGAGTAATTCGATATCTGTATAATTTATCAATCTTTATAATAAACTCTGCCGTTACTGAGTGACTGACAGACAACGCACAGCCCAAACCGGGTCTGGGTCTAGGAACTTGAGATTTGGCGTGTAGGTAGGACTTGATATCGGAACAAAGATAACGAGTTTTCCATCCCGCCCGGGCGGAGCCACAGGCTCTCTACTATGTTGTAACTCATTGTTCTAATGCTAAAACTCCTGTAGGATTTCTCAAACATTTAGAAATGTCCAAAAATAAACACAATTGCCTAACATTTCCTCAAAAAATAATATAAAACTTTTTGTTTATAGCCGTCGAAAGGGTAAAGTTGGCGGGGAATCAAGTTTCGGAACAATTACTGTTTGATTTTTATGTCTTCCCTTCTCCCGGGAAACCCGATAACCGGCCAGAACCGGTTCAAACCGGAACACAATTTTGCAAGACTTAAAGTTATGTTGCGGGGTTATGATGTTGAAATATTTCTTTTCGACATTTCGTTGCGTGAAATATTTATTTTTATTTTTTAATTTAGCAAATTTAAGTAATACTTCTTAGTCACAGCATTCAAAGCATGAGCAATTCTGAGGATTATGCAAAGATGAGAGATTTTAGCGTTTTAGAAGTTGCAATCTACACCAACTCCAACCTGCATGACTCGCTTTCCAACATTTTTTAATTTAACAAAAAAAAAGTATGGACCATAGAAAATAATCTTTGAACACTATCAGAGATATCAAAATTTAAGGCAACCACTAATTCTTACTAAAAAGAAATACCACTGTATAAATTTATTGTAGATGCATTATTAGATTGAAATTTATATGTATTATTGTTAGTTTGAGAAAGGCTGTCCACCATCTGATGTCCAAAACTTGGGGAAAACACTTCAATAAGCTGGCATCATGGTCGTTCCCGAAACTGTCTCGGCTAAGCGCCGTGCGCCATACGCCGCGTATATGTAGCGCGTGAGTGGCCACTAAACTGACTATTGTGATAGGACATTCACACCTACATATGTAATAGAGATTTAAATTAAATAAGTTACTTTTATATAAATAATGATTAGTTCCTTGAATTTTAAGGCTAGACCTTAAACCTACATTGCAATTATATTATTTGTATTCTAAAAAAATTAAGGCAGTATTGTACGTTGTTTTTTTCTGTTCCTAGAAGCGTACTTTTACATTAAATATTTATTATTAAAGACAATATTAATTATAATCTAGATAGTCGCTTTATGTAGGTTAAAATTAGGCTGATTCCGCTCTCTCTCCGACTCTAGAGAAGTAGGTACAACAGGTACCAACGCCAAGAGAGTGATAAGTTAAATTACGTCATTATCTTATCGGTCGTCATTATAATTATAGTTTCAGTGATCGAGAACTTAATATATCCAACTTGGTTCAAATCCCATTGCGACCATGAACCATACATATACGAGTACTTGTTTGAATGCCACTAGACATGAAGCTATTCAGATAAAACTGTGTTTACAGTTCGTCAGCGAGACTGTTACTGATTTCGTGGCCACACCGCGCCGCCGTCACATAAAAAGCAACGGCGTGCCTGTTTTAGTGGCGCGCCCACTAATCCTTATTAAACGTACGCGAGCATCCCCACTGCCGCCATGTGCACGAAAGAGGTCAACCGATCATTTTCTCGGCCTTAAGTGACCATTGTCGCGGGAAACACGGAATATTAAAAGGAGTAGGTAGATATATTTTCTGTAGGCTTCAAACTTCTCTTTCTTCGTCTCGTCTTTCTTTTTTTCGTCTCTTTCTTCGTCTTTTGCCTGGTTTGTGTTGTTGATAGCTACAATATAGCCGGGTGAGCTTAGAAACTCATATTTTTATTTTCAAGATATTTTATTAATCCTATTTTGCTTATCTGTATGTGGACCTACGGTCCATTTTTTTGGTAGTGAAATAATGCTAAAGAATTTTGATCCTCTTTATGTAAAGTTTATAAATTAACTTAAAACTATATGAATACGGATCTAAATGAAATTATTTATTTTATTATGAATAACTTTTCCACTTACCATATTTTCTTTTTATATATTTCAAGTTTTTTACCTTTATTTCAGTACCTACCAAAAAAATATGACTATACATTCATCACGTCTTTATCACTACGGGGCAAAGTCGTGACCACTCCTAAGCCACGCTCACTTCTTTTATGTTAAGGGCTAGTAATCCAACGCATATCTGAATCTCAGTTCCGTCACTAAGCCATCAAAATTACTTTTAATATATCTGCACTTCACTAGATGACATCTTAATCTTAACATCCGTAGTACGTCCAATTGAGAGCATTTCAAAGCCTCCCGGTGACGTTTCGGTATTCAATCGTGCGGTCCCGGTCCATTACCGGTAAGTACCGGGCATCACAATACGCAGGCTGTATTGATTACCTCCGAAGATGGCCGCTGATGGCATATTGATATGCAAGTTTAATGGGACATGATTGGCCGAGGCGATACGGCGGTATAGCATAAGATTTTCCACGATTTGCTACACCATACATAATAAAATCACGCTAGCACATTGATATGCAAGTAAAATGGATTGAGATTGTAGGCGATGAGCTAGCAACATCTCAATTCCATCATTAAGCCATACAGTTGAATAAATAAATAAATATATACGGGACAAATAACACAGATTGAGTTAGCCTCGAATAAGTTCGAGACTTGTGTTACGAGATACTACTAGAGATACTACGATAGTATATTTTATATTAAATACTTATATAGATAAACATCCAAGACCAAGGCCAATCTGAAAAAGTTCTTTTCAAACTATGCCTTGACCGGGATTCGAACCCGGGACCTCAGATGTCACAGACAAGCGTAGTACCGCTGCACAGAGGCCGTCAAAATGAATGAGGCCTTTCAGTCTCCTAGACTGTTGGCACGGTCTACCCCGCAAGGGATAGATATGTGATTATATGTATGTACGTATGTACATAATAAAACAGTAAGACTTTCTACCATTTGACATGTAAAACGTTAATAATTTATGTGGATGAAGCGAAAGAATTTTGAAGAGATCGTTGCGAATCCGCCTTATCTCTCCGGGAAAGATGCGTTATTTCAACCATTTAAACTATAAATCCTAAAAACAACTTCTTTAATAAAAAAAAAGAAACATCGAATGAATTCCAGTGTTTTATTCGAAATCTACCTGCATTCAAAACGATAAAAGGAGAACCATTCGGAGCAAGGCAGCATAAAATTAGAGCTTTTCCAAGCTTCGCATTGCACCGTGAGCGGCGCAGAACGCTTTTGTGCGGGCGCGGGCCGGGGGGGGGGGAGCTTCGCGACTAAAAATTAAGAATATAGCAGCTCTGTGAATAAGTGATGTGCGGGCGATGGCTGCGCAGAAAATATATGCGACGGTGATGTTGCCCGACTGCGCAAGAGAGGGTTGCGTGTTTTGGTGTATGTTTATTTATTTATTGCATTTTAGAATTGGATCACTCCTTCATTTTCCCATCGAATTCGTAAAAGATGAGTAAAGGATAGGTAAATTAACATTTTCATCTCAATTTTATCTTTAAGCCATACGTCTAAGTCATAAGCTGAACGTCTTTCAGTTTTGCGAGACAAATGGCTCTGTCTTCCCTGTTAGGGATAAAGACGTGATGACGTGTATGTTTATTTTACGGTCTGTTTTGGAGTTTTAGCTTTACACGGTGACGTAGTTAGTCACTTTAGTAAATAATATTCGCTGAAATATCCTACTAATAAGTATAATGTATGTTATGTTATCCTACTAATATTATAAATACGAAAGTTATGTCAGTATGGATGTTTGTTACTCTTTCACACAAAAATTTCTGAACCGATAACGATTGAAATTTGGTATGTAGATGGCTGAAGACCCAAAATAAAATATAGGCTACTTTTTATCCCGGAGTTCTCGCGCGATTGATAGGGTTTCAATGCGGAAGTCGGGGGCGGTCTCTAGTTGGTCATATTTTAGAATATAATTGCCACAACACTGTCAATAGTTACAAGATTCAAAGTAAACTTTCAGCAAGAATTATAGGTTCATGATCGAATAAGGTAGTAAAGGTTGCTATTGTATCGTCTTAATAAAGAATCTCTCCTTCCGACTTTTCCGACTTTACGAGAAAAGAAACAACTTGCACATACAATTATTAATTTGGAACCAGACGAGTCGGTTAAAACAGACATCAACCTGACCTCATTTTCGAATTGGGTCAAAAATGGATTGAACCCAGACCATCAATTACCCAGTAGAGTGAAGACAATTCATCTGGTATTGGTCGTCTCACAAAGGCACCTAGCTTACCGACATGTCGGGTCGTGTCGCCATTCTCATGGAAACGAGCCCGCATGACTCCGACACAAGGATTTAATGATCTTGGGAACATGGCAGGTTCGAACCTGTGACCTATAAGATATAGTCTGGATAAGATTAGTATTGGAAATTGTATAAATGACTCGTTTAGCTGAATTGTTGGATGATGATGATAAGATTCAGGGAACTCGAGTTTGTAAGCCAGACAGACAAAAACTTCTTAACTTTTATGCAGTTTAATTCATATTTCAAAACCTTCAATCAATTCTTTGGACTTATTTTTGTTAGCAATACACTTTAAAAAAAATTCTTTGTAGCATTTGTTGATGCTACGAAACATCTACAAGCTACGAGGAATGCTACGAGTGGTGCTACGAAGGTGCTACGACATTTAACCAAATTGGCCTATGGCTAAACATTTGCGCGAAATCTATCACGATGTTATCAAGACATTACATAAATCTTTAGAATCTATTCATACATACGTCTATATACCTTTGCGGGGTAGACAGAGCCGTCAGTATTGAAAACACTGAAAGGCTATGTTCAGGTGTATGGCTAAATGATGGAATTGAGATTGAAATAGTGACATCCCATCGCATACAAGAAAAATCCTAAGTTTTTCAGCCTTTGCTTTAGTCGCCTTTTACGACATCCATGGGAAAATGGTTTAATTTCAAAGTGCCAAGAACCATACGGTACGAGATTTATTTAAATTATTAAAAGTAAAAAAAGAACCTTTTACACAACATGCAAGTTGTAAATCAAATTGACCCCTGTAACATTATAATAAAGTTGACTTCAAAAGCAGTTAGCAACATTTGCATGATGGAATCGCGGTGAAAACGACACCTTAACCCTTCCGGTCAAGGGAGAGTATAGGTCGCGCGGTGGTTTAAGAACGCTCGGCAAAAGTAGAAGGGGCATGCGCAGTGATCAAATTTTAGGTCTATTAGGTGCGACGAGGAGAGAGGGGGGGCGGGTGTGCGCCGACGGCGACACGTATTGGTGGATTAGTCACTCTTTACTTCCCGCGTTGAGTTCGCGCGTCCCGTGTCTCTTGGGTACTGTTGCGTACAGATTGTTTTATCGTATTAATAGTAAGTCGTAATGGGAACAAATGCCAAAAAATAAAATTAACACATACACACTTTTGCATTTATAATATAAGTAGGGATACACACTTTCGCATTTATAATATAAGTAGGGATTATAAGTATTTATAAGGCACAAAATCCATACTAATATTATAAGATATGGATATAATTAAATAACTGAGTTAAAACATAGGCTACTTTTTTTTTGGAAAATCACGCGGGCGAAATTGCGGGACAACAGCTAGTATTAAATAAATAAAAAAAAACATTTCCCTTAGCATTTTTGAGCGCGAATGTACACATGCGCCGATTGCCCCCACTATTTTTGCCGAGCGTTCTTTAACCACCGCGCGACCTATACCCTTCCCGATGATATTATTCATAAACGAAACTTATTTACGTATTTTCAGTATTCGTAAGTCACTTTACATGAGCTTCTATACTTTTGTTATTACTAGGTGTTTACGCCACCCACGTGAAAACAATAATCCTCTTTTAGTGCGTATACACACACAAAAACCAACATGACCATTTTCGAATCTATTAAACAACAATCGTCTATTTATTTATTTGTGCCGTGTGGTTACCTGCACTTTAGAACCTTCGTCATTTTTCCATGAATGTTTAAAAGGCTATATAGGAAACATTATTTTAGTGTAAGCTCTCATGCCGGCCTGGTAGTGAAGTTAGAAGACAATACAAACAAACAAAGCAACCGTGCATTGTAAATATCAATCAAAAGAAAGCCTTTTTTCATTAATTATTTATTTATTTTAAATTCTATCAAGTCAAAAAGCTGAACGTATCAGTCTTTTAAGACTGTTGGCTCTGTCTACCCCGCAAGGGATATAGACGTGACTGTATGTATGTATATTATTTTTTTATTTATTTATTTTGGTATTCTTTTTTTAAGTCATCCAGCCTCATTAGGATGGCCCGCGCGCTGCCGTTTCTATCGCCCGAAAAACTATCGCTGTTCCGCTTTTTATTAAACCGTGAAACGAGACAGCGATGGTTTTTCGAGCGATAAAAACGGCGTCGCGCGTACCATGCTACGAGGGCAGCCCAACGTGGCCTTAAAGGTATTGACGTTATATATCATACATATACATATAATCACGTCTATATCCCTTGCGGGGTAGACAGAGCCAACAGTCTTGTAAAAACTAATAGGCCACGTTCAGCTGTTTGGCTTTAAGATAGAATTGAGATTCAAATAGTGAGAGATTGCTAGCCCATCGCCTAAAAGAAGAATCCCAAGTTTATAAGCCTACCCCTTAGTCGCCTTTTACGACATCCATGGGAAAGAAATGGAGTGGTCCTATTCTTTTTTCTATTGGTGTCGGGAACCACACGGCATTGTATATGTATGTATGTATTTATATATTTGTGGTTTATTTCCAGCAAAGGTTTATTTTTGAAAGCTCAATGACCTGTGGTGAGGGTCAGCTTTCGCCATAAAGCATGGTCACTGGGCCGCGAGTTACGAGTGGCCGCTTGTTAAGTGATTGCTTTGTGTGGCCCACAGAGCAGAGCAGAAGCGTGCAGTGCTTTGTGGAGGGTAGCTAGAGTTGGATGTATATTTGAAGTTATGATTACTTACTTATTGTAATTGTAAAGACGAAATTAGGTTATTAATAGAGAATGTGCTTTTTTTTAAATATGCAGTAATTATTCAGCATCTCCTTGTTGAATATTACTTAAATGTCAAAATTCTGATTTAACTAGCACCATTTTATTGCTTAATGCAATAGTAATGGATAGGTTTTTTAAAAACTTATGAAATACGTAAAAGAACATCATGAAATAAAACGCATATTTACTCAAAAAATAATCAACATGAATATGGCCTTTTAAAATGTTAGCTCTGTCTAACCCGTTAGGAATAAAAACTAGATTATTATGTACGTACGTATGAACGTAAAATTCAACATTTTTGAGTTATTCCCTGCTATCGACGATCACAACACATTGTATTGCGAATGTCAACCGTATTGCTAAACCTGTCACGTCGCACGTCGGAACGACCTCGATCTGAGACTATTTCGTGCTATTTGTACCTCGATAGATATAAATGGGAACACAAATGTTGTGTCAAGTATAAAAATGTTCAAAGATTTTGTGAAAACATCGTGATCGGGTGCTGCGTCTTTTCAGAAGCGTTACATGAAAAAGAGACAAAAGTTTTTAACAATGAGCAGGCATAGTGAGCTGAAGTAAAAATGGGTAAAGGCACACCCCTTGCTCCTCTCCAGACAAGTAATGTGACCCAGACTAGCGCCAGGAAGAAGAAGGTACTTGATAATCAACCGATGCTCTTACGATGAATGAGAACATCTTAACATATGCATGATCTAATATTGGTAAGGATCCCTTGCAAAGGTTGCGTAAATCAGACGGGAGTCGCATCGCGTAGAAACCAGATTTACTCAGGATCGTGATCCAGATTGACTATGCAACAAGTTTTCTATTCTTCTTGTTTCTTTGTTCTGCTATTCTTGACATAATGGCCTCTTAAATTCGTATTGAAATATTTAGTTTTACATTCATTCATGTTTTTTAATGTTGACAATGTACATTTGTCCACGATTTAGATTTAAGAGATCTATATTTGTAAATTGACGTCCGGTAAAAAAGGCTGCAGTGTAGTGTGTTCCGCCGCTTCTTCTACACATGCGCTTTGGAAGCGGTAGTAGTTATGATTAGATTTAAAAGATGTGACGTCATTAAGTGATACCTTGTATCAAATTTTGAAAATAAATCTTTTCTTTTCTTATTTAGTCTCAGTCCCGGGTGGATCCTCACCTCTCTGCAAAGGAGCCCGGGGTAAACTCTTGACCATGAATCTTGGATTGGGTGAGTCAGGTTTTTACACTAAGCGTCTGACCCCCGTAGTCTTTGCAGGGGACCTAACCCGTATTGGATCATGCAGATCTTTAAGATGCTTTCCCTCATCGGTTAGTATTCAAGTTTTTTGGCGTTAAGTCTCGGTTACATTTTGTTTTTGATCAATGATCTTCTACTATAGAGAGATATGTAAGAACTTACTTCGATTTCCCCAGGATCTGCAATGCTTTATTTTCAAACATATATCTACAAAAACATCAAATTACCGTGCCGTGTGGTTCCCGGCACCAATACAAAAAAGAATAGGACCTCTCCATCTCTTTCCCATGGATGTCGTAAAAGGCAACTAAGGAATAGGCTTATAACCTGTCTCTATTTGGATCTCAATACTATCAATAAGCCAAATAGCTGAACGTGGCCGATCAGTCTTTTCAAGACTGTTGGCTCTGTCTACCCCACAAGGGATATAGACGTGGCCATATGTATGTATGTATGTATGTACATCAAATTACAGAGGCTTTACCTAAATGTGGACGGAAAAAATAGATTCTCATTTCAGTTTTCCCGCTGTCGAACGTTGTGGACGCTAATCCTGCGTCACAGCCTAATGTTTATGTTTCCTGACAAATAGGATTGTTCTGATCGTAATGTGTCGTCAGGTTGTCACCATCAGATCACTGAAGCTTGTGACTTAGCGATAATGTATCGCTATTTTTGGAAGATACTTATTGATTGAGGTTTTTCGGTGCAAAATATTATATTTTAGGGTATTGTCTAGCGGAAAAATGTCGGAAAATTGACCTCTACATTGTAGTATAGAAGGCTGTAGAGTGTATTATCCAGCTTTCTAATAGTCAGTCAGTCATTCAGTTTTGCACATTTATATAAGCAAAAGAAAGTCAGAAAGACAATTAAGCTCATCCCTATCAAGTTTTTAATCTTCTTACTGAGTGGTCGACTACTTTTTACACTACTATAGTACGTGCAAACATTCTTCAAAAGACAATCAACCTAGGAGAAAAACGAGGAAATGCATAAATTGTTATAATAAAGGGAGTTAATTGAAACAATATTTAGTGACCGTATAATACAGATATAAATAACTTTTTATCAATATTAGGCATTAAATAATAATTGAATAACAGGCTAGTCGCCCGGTGACGACGGATCATTGTTACATGATTCGAAACGTCCAGTATAAAATAAAAGTACATTACGTGCGCGTGTAATACCTGTATTATTAATAAAAAGTATAATGCAACATGAAAGTTGTAAATCAGTTTAAATAACTTGTTGCACAGCAAAGGAGCCTTTTCATAGTGTAGTTGGTAACAAGAGCTGCTATCAATGCAAATTCACCAGATTGTTCGTACAATGCTGGCATTACAACGTGTCTCGACGTGTCTGTGCACGAGACACCTTCATTAGTCTTAGTTGTTAATGTTTCAACTAGTGTTGGTAACTGTCGATAGCTGACCCCCGAAAATCAACTATAATATCACATAGGCTGATTGATAGCTTTTTTGAATATCGAACTGTAATGACGATTGAACTATCGATATGAATTATTAAAATTTTTATTTTTTATTTGCAATGTTGTATGAACTTTTTATAGTTTTGAACACACGATAGTTTATTGAATAAATAATTGAATGGTATCGATAGCATCGCTCGTCTACGTTATATTGTGATGCAATAACTATAATATTGCACCAAAACCGGGTTTCGATAGTGTTGACTCTTTTTATACCCTTGTTTTTCCTCAAACTACCGACAGTCCATTAAAATGTTATCGATATTTGATTATCGTGCAACACTAGTCTCGTTTGTTAACGTTCAAGAAACAGGTGCGGTTCAAGATGGCGGAATAAGCAGATTTCAAGTGTCGTGCGGTGAAAATCGCAAATTGATTTGCTTCAGATGATGTTCAGACAAATTTTATTGCAATTTATTTAAATTCATCTTACACATTTGCTTGTGTGTTCGGTTGTAAACACAGAAGGAAAAAAATTCATACCCGTGGGCATATGGTTTCATTCTAAGCAAATGTTATATAGGTTGAGATTAAGTAATATAAATTGAAATAAAAATAAATAAATCTAAAAATTATACCGATCACAGTGAGGTAGCACCGTTAGGATGCTTATTTTATGGAATAAAAACCTAAAGGTACCAAAGTTGATTTTTATTTGAATTCATATGTCACAGGGTGGACTGTTAAAGTTCGTTTTTTCAATATGGCGGGAATCAAACCCGTAACTCAAAAGGACGCACATTCCTACTCCGCCACAAGAGCCCCAATTATATACAAGTTCCGAATTCATTGCTAAACATTTGATTAAGTTTCGAAGTTAATTTACAGCCGGTCTTGGTAAACAGTAATTCATCAACCAACATTGATCACTTTCAGGCTCCATTTACAGCTAAGCCTATGTAGAAAATACGTGATCGTAGATCTTGTTAGTGGCCCGCCCTCAGACCGCAGCGGTGGTAATACCGACGTAAAACCACTAAATAGATACGTATCGACAACTCTGTCCCTTTCAAGGCCTATCTTACATTATATCCTAAAGATTTTTTTATGGAACATTAGATTTCATAATAACATACATACATATGGTCACGTCTATATCCCTTGCGGGGTAGACAGAGCCAACAGTCTTGAAAAGACTGAATGACCACGTTCAGCTATTTGGCTTCATGATACAATTGAGGTTCAAATAGGTTGCTAGCCCATCGCCTAAAAAAGAATCCCAAGTTTGTAAGCCTATCCCTTAGTCGCCTTTTGAGACATCCATGGGAAAGAAATAGAGTGGTCCTATTCTTTTTTGTGTTGGTACCGGGAACCACACAGCACATTCCATAATTACTTGTGTTTAAATTGTGGTCAGGGCACAATCGTTCCTAAAAGTGACGAATTTGAGCTGAATTGCGAAGCCAGGAAGATGATAATTACAACAGATAAAGTATAAAAGACACTGTTTATATATACGACTTAAAACAATGCAGGGTCAAGTCGAACTTGCCTTGATCAATGACCTCCTAGGAAAAGCAGGTCATGAGAACCCCACCCTTAACCGATGAGCTTGCCTGAAAACACTTATGAATGAAGGTGTAGCATAGAAGTATGCAGGTACATATCGTGACAAAGGGAACGTTGCGGGTTGCCTCACGATGTTTTCCCTCACCGTAAAAACATCGGTTGGTTATCAAACTAATGTACATACCTTCGAAAATAGTCATTGCTACATGGCCGTGGTGGGATTCGAACCGGTGACTTTATCCACAACCGTGTTTGACCTTACCGATTCGTCCGCCGACGCTCCGATACTGAGCTGCCAAAAACATCGTCACGATGCAATGAACGCGAGGCCACTTGCGGTCTCCCGGCCTACCCCTGTCCTGCCCTGGCTGTTAATTAAATCCCGATATCTATAGAACCGGGATGAACTTGTTGTGCCACGTCATCGTTTGATGACGGCCAGGCCCGGATTTAGGCTCTGTTTATTCGTTGTCAACGATGAAATATTAATACTCCGGTCTTAGCCCTTTTACGTATGAACCTTGCCAGTGTTTCGTAATATAAATTGAATTTTTGCTTGACTTTCAACTAAGCGAACAATTTCCACGCAATATACATACAAATATTTGTGGGCTCTTTATAAATTAACTGTTTTGTATCAATAAATGGATTTTCCCTTTGAATTGGCATTACATACTTCTAAAGAAAAACCGAGGATTCTGCTAAGCAAGAATTTTGAAATTTTATATAAATCATACATTACATACGAGTACATTTAATCACGTCTATATCCCCACGTATAGCTGTTTGGTTTAATGTTAGAATTGAGATTTAAATAAAGACAGGTTGCAAGCCTTTCGCCTAAAAGAAGAATCCCAAGTTTATAAGCTTATCCCTTAGTTGCCTTTTACGACTTCCATGGGAAAGAGATGAAGTGGCCCTATTTTTTTTTATTGGTGTCGGGAACCACATGGCTATATTTGTTATACCAGACAAAAGGTTTTCATTCATCATGAATTGATTATAAGACGTTCGTTTATTTACTTCTTTATCCCCTGCGGGGAAGACAGAGTTGGTTGTCCCGAAAATACCCAAAGCGCCACCGTCAACTGGATGACATCATATGTTATAAATAGCGCTTTAGTATGAATAAATAACATTTTAATTTTAAAATAATTTTCAAGTTAATGACATAATCAACTTTACCATACCACGGCTTATTTGGATTACAATTTATGGCTTTTCGGAGAAATATTCTCTTTTATCGTATAATTTTGTAAACATCTGAAACTGAACAATGCCAACATAAAAAGTTTTATTTATTTCACTCACATTTCCACCGCCCCGACAAACAACCTGCCAATTGCACTCAAAAATGCAGGTTTTCCGTTAACTGAATATTGTTTCTCTCCAAATAGTTGATTTACGGCCGATACTTTTTTAATTAATTACCAGTTTTTAGTACTACGTGGCTCGTCAGCATACCAATGCATTATTTATTATACGAAGTAAACGAGTAAGATGTACTCTTTTACACTTTCACATCTAAACCGCTGGACCGATTTTAATGAGAAGAACGTAGTGTATTTTTCATTTCGCGAAGAAAGACGCGCGTGTAATTGCACATATATGTAGCTGGCGTTTTACGCGCGGGTGAAGTTGCGGTTAAGAGCAAGTCTAAATATAAATAGAAGCAACGAATTGCATACAATATTGATTTCGCAGCTCATAAAATATGACATAGGCAGGTGGGCCGTGTCGCCTATTGATTGACCTCGATCAGCTGAGGCGCGGATCACAGTTATAGATACCATGACAAACATACAGACATGTCATCACGTCTCTCCTCCGGACGGGAAGGCCCACATCTTTCCACTTGCCAGAGTACTCTTGACCTGACCTTTGTAAGAATATACTTCTAAGAATTCTTCTTTCTAATCAAAAATCCGTTCTATTTTTTGCGTTGTAAGTAGAAGACTGTCAATTGCAGAGAAGTATACAAGACAAGAATGCGAATACGATTTCTTTTGCTAAATTTTGTGCTAACTGATGCTGCATGATGTTGAAAAAATCGTGAAAAAACTTGCACACTCAGACTACTGAATGTAAAATAATCCAAGCATGAGGATTGCTTAAGAATGCTGAATTTGTTCTTCTTCCTCTTACCGTTAATCCTTATAAAATTCTCACCTCTCTCATGAATGTGCCTGTAGCGGGAGCGTTGATTGGGCTCAACCTCCACCAAAGGGAAGATCTTCCGCCATGCTAAGTGTTACGCCTGAGGAACCGTGGCTCCAACAATGTTGTGTCGGAGGTCGTATGTATGCTCCAATCCGTGAAAACTTTGCTTGCGCGATTTAGGTTTTTCGCTGTTTTTACTGATAGCGTCGCGTTATTTTATTTTTAATTTTGCGACTTGAGGCGTATAGATTGCGCCACATGCCTATCCACTTAATCGCTTTTTACGACATCCACCAGTGAGAGAGGAGATTTTGTTTTACTGTTTAATTGCGATACATTATACACCGGGCGACCACTCGGTGACCACGGATCATTGTAACACGATTCCAAAATTCCAAATAAAATGAAACCACGTGTAATACCAACGTGTAATATCTGTAGTATTTATAAATATTTTAATGTAATGAGATAAATTACATTACATGCCCTTCCCAGCCTTGGACTTAGATAATATTCTTCTACTAGGTCAAGTTCTTCATATTTGAAGCCTGTGCCCGTTCTGCTTAGCTTTTGTGGGTGGAGCCGACTAGCTGCTCTCTTACATCTCGCCACCCAATGATGAAGTTGACGAAATTCGAGTCCATTTAAGAGGCCCTAGTCCTTGTTAATATTCCAATAAAAATATTTCACTCGTATTCAGAGTCTCTTTTCTTGATGGGCGTAGGCAAAATCGACTATTTTAATCATCTTGTAAAATGAAAAGACGTTATCGTAACAATCAAATAATTTTAGTTAGTTGGAGCTCCAAATGTTTTAAATTTCTCGTTTGTACTGAATTCAATTTATTCATATAAACAACGTTACATTGTATTTCAAAATAATAAGACATCAAATACACAGAAAGACGAACAAATAGAATTAGCTCGCAAACTACTATTGACTTTCAATTATTGACTGGAAAACAATGGCAATTACTTGGTTAATTTTGTAGGCTTTGGGCGTTCATCAAATTGTAGACATCCTAGCGAAAGGTCAGGTCAAGTCGTACTCTGAATTGATGAGATTGCATGAAGAGAGTGATGCATGTGAATGAAGTAAAAGTCTTTAAGAACAGTAACTTACCACAACATACATACATAAACTCACGCCTCTTTCCCGGAGGGGTAGGCAGAGACTACCTCTTTCCACTTGCCACGATCCCTGCATACTTCCTTTGCTTCATCCACATTCATAACTCTCTTCATGCAAGCTCGGCGGTTTCGGGCACTTTTGACCTGACCCTTCACCAGGACGTCCTTAATTTGATCAAGATATGTTCGTCTAGGTCTTCCCACCCCGACCTTTCCCTCCACACTCTCCTTGTATATCTGCTTAGTCAACCTGTTTTCATTCATTCTCTCCACATGACCGAACCATCTCAACATACCCTTTTCTATTCCTGTAACTACATCTTCTTTCACATCACAACATTCCCTTATCACGCTGTTCCTTATCCGGTCACTCAATTTCACACCCAACATACTCCTTAACGCTCTCATTTCCACTGCATTTATTCTGCTTTCGTGCTTCTTTTGCCATACCCAACTTTCACTCCCATACATTAATGTCGGGACCAACACGCCCCTGTGCACAGCCAGTCGAGCCTTTTTGGATAGTTTCTGACTGCTCATAAAGGCATGCAAAGCTCCATTCACCATGTTCCCCGCGTTCACTCTCCTTTCAATATCACTATCACACTTGCCATCTGATGTAAACTTTGATCCTAGATATACAAACTCTTTCACTTGCTCCACTTTTTCTCCTCCAATCAAAATATTACATGCTGTCATTTCTTTCTCCATTTCAAAAACCAGTGTTTTAGTTTTACTTACGTTCACTTTCATTCCTTTCTCTTTTAAAGCTTCATGCATACAGTTTACCATCTCCTGTAACTCCTCCGCTGATGACGCCAGTATAACCTGATCGTCGGCATAGAGCAGACATTTGACGAGTAATTCATTCATCCTTAATCCACTTTCAGACTCTTTCAAATCTGTCAAACAACTATCCATAAATAGGTTGAACAGCCACGGTGACGCAACACATCCCTGCCTAACACCTTTCTCAATCTTAAACCACTCAGTGTGCGCTCCGTTTATCCTGACACAAGCACTTGAATCCTCATATAAGGATTTCAGTGCTCGTATCAAGAGACTGCTCACCCCATGCATAGAAAGTGCTGACCACAATTCATTCCTCTCAACTCTGTCATAGGCCTTTTCCAAATCCACGAATGTGCAATAGACTTTTTGACTCTTGGCCAAAAACTTTTCGGCTATGCACCGCAAAGAAAAGACCTGATCAGTACATCCCATTCCCTTTCGAAATCCCGCTTGAGCATCCTTACCACAACCCTATCTTTTAGTCTCAATGTGGCTTAATGTTACCCTAAAGTTGACTTACTATTGGTTATGTTCTGTCTCTGACTGTATATGTTATGTGTACCTATAATAAAATTGCAATGAAGTAATAAAGAGTTCCTCTATATAATTATCTGACTAACTGACTAGGAACGCCATTATGATTAAACGATCCTCCACGAATTGACAACCAGAACTTTGACGCAAGCGTTTGTACATAGACAAGCGAACGTTTTACCAAGAAACACTACACCGAACAGTATTATATTAAAATGGATGAATAATGTTTAAAACAAATCGTTGAAAACGAACGTAATTCGTTTCCCAGAGCTATTATTCTCGGCGAGATTAACGCCAGGCGAAGTGCGGGCTAAGTCGATAAGTGTTCAGCGATTTAACATCCAAACAAAATGTTTGGGAATTCATTGCGAGCGAGCATTCCTTCGTCGTAATATTTCAAGTTTCCTTCGGGAGATATTTCCTCGGATACTTGGATATCCGGATACGCCTTCACACGATGATTCTGCCCCATTAGCTTATGTGGTGATTTGAGGTTTAATAATTTTTTTTTTTTTAAAAGATAATCGGTGATCGATAGGTTGATAAATTTGTGTTGTATTTCCATCTGGGCTATGAACCAAAAACTCTTATATAGATTACATTGCTAACCGCCGCTCTTACATTGGAGAGAAATATAGAGAATAAATCTGAAAATTCTGGTAACTAGATGTGTAACCATTATCCAATCGGTTCGTGTAAAATTGAGACACGCTGCAGAATTGTGGTTGTAGGCCTCCTCCCAGGTCAGGACACAACCAGCGCTGACGCTCAGAGGTGGAACTTTTTGTCACTCTTAGTTTATTCAAAAAGATTTCCTGTAATGCCAAGCTATGCTTAGATAAAAGGCTTAGTGAGATAAAAATGTGGTAAATGAAGGCTCTTTCGAATTTTGGAATTCCAAAATGCGAGTGATATTTGTAATTTTTGGAATATATTCAAGATAATGTTCACATCTTCGGTTTGTATTCCAAAAAGCAGGATCTTCTCCAATTGGCGAATTTATTCATTAAAAGATTTTTTGTAAAAAACAGCAGAGTGTGCGATAACTATTTTGTACAATCAAAATAAAGTATGGCCGAGAGTAAGTACAAAAATACCCAAATAAATTTCCAAATACGTTTTATGTAAAGTTTCCTTCTTATTTATACATAGCTAGTCGCCTTCGTTTCTAGCCTACGGTTAGTCAAAGAATACAAAGACCGCCATTGAAATACGACACATGTGAGGTAAATATGTTCAATAGGAACCAAATCAAAAGAAATGATAAAGATGACAGCGAAATAATCCCATAAGGGTTCTGTTTTTCTATTCAGGTACAGAGCCTTACAAATAGTATGCTGATAAAAAGACCCATTGTATATTGAGTGATTATGTTTATTTAGGAACAGACGGGCAATTGCGACGATAGGGACTTTTTTTCCCGATATTGAAATATCGCCTAAATTATTTATTTGCTATCGACCTAGCTTCAGAGATTTCGTGTCTAAATTTTACTTTCCTTGAAATCTTATTTATATATTTACACATGGATGTTTTATTAGCTTTCTCGTTTCTGTTGAAACTATTAATTTTAATCAAAGAAGGAAATAGCAACTCCAACCCCAGGCTCCACTCCAGCAAAAGGGGAGAAGCAACCGGGACGCACAAAGACAGGATAACAAATAAATTGTATTTATTTCAACCAACTGGTATCTACGTGCCTTGAATCAGGACATATCTTTCTCATGACCACAGGGGCATAGCAATTATGTTTGTAACTGATTTTAAACTTTTGCGTTGCATGATACTATTTATAAATAATACATGTATTAAATGCAAACGTGACGCACCTTTATTTTATCTTGGACGTTTTGAATCATATTACAATAATCCGTTGTCATCGAAGGACTGAAAACCTAAATAATGTTTGTCTCTCAATAATCTGTCGATTCCCAGTAATATTGTATTAAAAACTTTCTAATTTTATCATAATTAAATTAAGTAATTTCCAGCTTCTTTTACACATTACCATATTATTCCGACTGCGAAAGTATCACATTAACGTATCTCACCACGATCCATCCGATAATCGCTGGCAAATTGCCCGAATCCCTGCAAAATGGCGTCTATTTGCTAGATAAGCAAAAGCCATGTAGCTATCCAGTAAGAATCTAGGATCCCTAACATAAGAAAAGAAATGGGAAATTGCCTGTAATTTTTACTTACCTCTGTAACTGGTAACATTATCATATATTTATGTGTTCACTTGTTGAATTTGGATTTAGTCGGAATGGAAAACCTATGGCGTGAATCTAGTCCATGAATTCTCGCCATTGATACAGTAATCATGATATAAGTTCGGTAAGGTTTTACTTTTGCCTCGCTATTCGTGGACCTGAAGCTCCTTCCTGAGAGAGACGCAATCAAGATAAGCATCAGAAGAATGATCATGTTTGTGAACTGGTTTATATAGTTTTTATAATGTCATATATGTCAAAAAATTCATAAAATGAATTTTGATATCACAACAGCAGCATAAACCTCTACGAGAGCTGTCCCAAATATGTTAAAACCGGATTATAGAAATAAAGAAATACAGATTTTTACGAACGCAAAACATTTAATTTGAAAAGTTTAGTACTTTACCTTTACTTTACGTGTGGTTCCCGGCACCAATACAAAAAAGAATAGGACCACTCCATCTCTTTCCCATGGATGTCGTAAAAGGCGACTAAGGGATAGGCTTACAAACTTGGGATTCTTTTTTAGGCGATGGGCTAGCAACCTGTCACTATTTGAATCTCAATTAGTGGCCTCTGTGGCGCAGCGGTAGTACGCTTGTCTGTGGCACCGGAGGTCCCGGGTTCGAATCCCGGCCAGGGCATGATGAGAAACGAACTTTTTCTGATTGGCCTGGGTCTTGGATGTTTGGCTATATAAGTATTTGTTATAAAATATAGTATCGTTGAGTTAATATCTCGTAACACAAGTCTCGAACTTACTTCGAGGCTAACTCAATCTGTGTAATTAGTAGAGTATATAAAAAAAAAAAAAAAAAATTCTATCATTAAGCCAAATAGCTGAACGTGGCCATTCAGTCCTTTCAAGACTGTTGGCTCTGTCTACCCCGCAAGGGATATAGACGTGAACATATGTATGTATGTAAGTAGGTACTTTAAAAATTATATCACCAACATCCACACAACTTCACAATACATCGTAGTACTGTGTCGTACAAACATTTAGAAATATGCTTCATTTAGATGCACGATACGAAACAAATCCAATAAACATCGCGATTCACAATGAAGGCACAATATTGTGGTCGCATTTAACGGTTTTAGCATCGCAATCGGAAATCATTGCGATGAACGACATAGATCTTGCTAGATACCGCCAGTTCATTAATGTTTGTGAATATTAAGCGATGAGTGTAAAGTTATTCTTCTCACAGTAAGTCAAGGTCGTTTGGAAATAAAATCTCTTAGTTCAAATGGCTTTTGTATTAGATTCTACTTACTCGTAACATGTATAAATAATTGTTTCAGTATATGGCACGATAATAGATGATTTCACTAATACGCCTCTTCTTGGAGGAGAAGGCAGATTATAAAATAATGTTTGTTTTCTGTTTCTTTTTCTATATTCTATTCGTAAACCGTATTCGTAGTTATGTGATATTCATAAAAATTCTACTTCAAGTCTATTAGGTATTATAAATTTAAATCAATGTAAACGGGACAAATCCCACAGATTGACTATACATTGCTTTTTATGTCTGAAATTTAAAAAAATAATCAAATATAAACCAAAGGAAATATTCTTGAAGACTATCATAACAAACAAAGATTAAAAGAGTTTCGAGAAAAGGTCAATAGGTCATTTTTCCAAGTAAATGAACACTAGCGGAGTCTAGCATGATCTATGTCTGTCTAGCGACTAACGCCGTGTCGCACTCGTTCGCGGAATATGGTTTAGTGGAAAATGTTGTTTTGTAATTATTGTGGTCGTAAATTACACGGCCAAATTATATTTAATTAGTTTTAGAATAGACAAATTTAACAATGTTAATTTCGATTCGTAAAATTATTACAAACATTTTATTTGTGTAAATGAACATGTTTCGATTTGATTCTGAAGAAATGGTGCATAGTTATAATTTATGATTTATTTATATAAATAAGTTTCTGAAAGGATGAAACTTGTTATAAATTTATTTTGTACATAAAATCACGCCTCTTTCCCAGATAGGTAGGCAGAGACTTCATCTATTTTCTGCGATCTCTTTCATACTTCTTTCGCTTCATGCAAGCGTGTCGGTTTAAAAATCATATTATTTTATGGTACTTTTTGATGTCATTGACATTGATTGTGATATGCATTGATTCAAATAATTTCTTAAAAAAAAAAATTTTTTATCAATTTTTTTTTTACAATTAAATTAAGTTTCTTTATTTTTCTGCAGCTCCTGAACACCAAAACCGATTTAGACGGCCGATTGATCCCTTCGATATCATAAGTTTCCTCGATGTTCCCACGGAAGCATTTCCCCAGGCTGCGGCTAGTATCACCTCATTTACTTAATACAATTCGGCACCGGTCAGTCCATTACCCTTTACATACTAATATATGTATTACATTTGTAACTCCGTTTCTTTCATTGCTCATTTGTAGAATTGAGCGCTGTTTTACGGCGGCGCGCGGAATGGCCTACCTCTTACTCCTAATCTTTATGTTCAAATAAAAGGAAACACTAAATGAGGACGTTGAATAAATGCGAGCATTACTCCGGGAGGGTTGTGGGAGACAGGGCTGTAAAGGAGCACATCACGACGGAACTATACTAATTTGGTTTGGCAATCTTTTACTGTTTCGTCAGGGTTTAGTTAAAGTAGCACATACATACATACATATAGTCACGTCTGTACCTCTTGGGGCTAGACAGAGCCAACAGTCTTGAAGAGACTGAAAGGCCACGTTCAGCTGTATGGCTTTATGACAATTGAGATTCAAATAGGGACATCTCGTCCACAAAAAGTTGCTAGCCATCACTTACAAGAGGAATCCTTAGTTTATAAGCCTATCCCTTAATTGCCATTTACGACATCCATGGAAAAGATATAGAGTAGAACTTTTTTAAATAAGAAGTCTTATCTTTGAGATTAGTCTAAGACGAAGACTTTAGCTGTCATCACTGGAGACTCCACGCGCTTAAAATGACATTTCTTTGTCTGGCCTGTCCATATAAGAATAAGGCATACAACGTCAACGTAACTAATTCCAATTGTGTCTCCGTATCCCTTACTAATACTAAAGCAATAAAAATCCGAAAGTCTGTCTGTCTGCTCCGGTTTTACAGCTGGACCGATTCGAATGAAATTTGGTATGCATTTAGGTAAAAAAACCGCTTACTAACATGGGATACCTTTTTCAAAAATCTACCTCTAAAATACTTAATTGGGTTGAAAGTTTGTATGAAATTGATCATAAATGCCATCCGTACAAAGCTGGGGCAGGTGGCCTTATAATATTAAAAATGACATGCTATACTAAGTTTGTAATGAATTGTGAAAAATCTCCACATTTGTAAACTTAAAAAATATTATAAGAAGACTTTTTGCTTCTAACACTATACTACTCGTATCATCCGACAATACATTGTGCACGTATCATGAATACTTAAGAGTCACCTGCAATGCTTAATTTTCATATAATATAAATTTGCTTTGATTTCAAAATTCAATTATATTTTGACATTATGTTATATTAATAAAAAAATATTTAAAATATGGTTTCTTTATCATAAAAAGTAAATAAGATTTGTATTTCAATATTTATAACACACGCGAATTATAACCCTAATTCCCTAATATTTTTTAATCTTTTTATTTTTATGAGTATAATATAAAGACTTCATAACGTTAGCAAAATTTCATCGAACTCTAACGTAACATTTGCAAATTAAAGTTTCAATACGGTATACGAAAAAGAATACTGTCGAGAAAATTGAGAACCCCCTCCAATTTTGAATTCGGTTCGCAGGCGACTCTTAACATTTCGGGGTAGTCAAGTCATGTAAAAAGGGTCATATAAAGATAGGAGTAGGCCATAAAAGCCACGCATCGCTATGCATTCAGCCGAGATGAAAAGGATTTTCCCGGGATCGGCCTTCACGCGACATTATGAGATTTTTGTGACGGCTCCGCGGCCTTAAATGTTTAATCTTTGTCTTTCAGCTTTATGTGTCTGTCTCATTTATACGGGCGAATCCGATGATGAAGTATAATTAAATTGTATAATTATACATATGACAAAAGATATGAAAAATAACTATTGATCTAGCCCAACATTTTCACATTGTAGATAGCACCATAAATTTAACAGATATCACGTCGTTATTTAGTATGGGGTAGACAGATTCTTAATAATAACAAGGCCACGTTTAGCCGGATGGCTTGATAATATACATAGTTGTGGAAATGTCAATAACATATGGTCCCTTTTGGATTTGAAGCTGTGCCTTATTGCCTGCTTGTGCTTTTTATTCGGACACGCAAACCGTTTGACTCCCGATATCTATAAAATTAAAAGTGTACATTACAATAAAAAAACCGGCTAAGTGCGAGTCTAACTTGTGCAAGAAGAATTCTATACCATCATCACGTTTGTTACTTATATATCATTTTATTTATATTCACGTTTAGATAAATCTACCAAATATTTGCTTAAAAATTACGTTTGTTGTACGAAAAAAAAAACCGGTTTTTGTATGGGGCTCTGGTATTTTAATTTTAGTTTTATTTGTTAAAGCAATGGCAAACGGCAATACATTATTTGTGAAAAGTTTAACTTTCTAGCTTGCACGGTTTATGAGATACAGCCTAGTGACAGACAGCGGAGGCTTAGTAACCCCGTTTTACCTTTCAATTACGGAACCCTACAAAGCCAGACGTAGCGTGGGTCTTTGTTTCACATTTCATAAGCTGCTTATACCATAGAAATTCCACACCAAGAACCTTAGACGACTTTCAAAGAAATCATATTTGCTATTGTTTTTTTTTTTCTAATCGTGTTTCTGTGAAAAACACAAACAAGGGCAAGAAGCTAGGCTCGTCCCGCCGGTGTCTGACGGCTCGCGTCTAGACTTACGGATATTTTTCTATTTAGTATTAATTACAAGGTTGGTCTGTGTTTACGTGTATGTGTGACGGCCCTTGTCGTTCATACTTTGATTTGTGATAAACATACATGCATACATATGGTCACGTCTATATCCCTTGCAGGAGACAGAGCTAACAGTCTTGAAAAGACTGCATGGCCACGCTCAGCTATTTGGCTCAATGCTAGAATTGAGATTCAAATAGTGACAGGTTGCTAGCCCATCGCCTAAAAATGAATCTCAAGTTTATAAGCCTATTCCTTAGTCGCCTTCTACGACATCCATGGAAAAGAGATGGAGTGGTCCTATTCTTTTTTCTATTGGTGCCGGGAACCACACGTCACGGCATAAATAGATATATCTAGACATTCAAAACATACAATTTGTCATATGTACGGTCTTCTGATGTAACATAATCTGGGTGCTTACCACACGATGTCAATCACCTAATAGCCGCTATTAGCCTAGGCTTAGTCTATGTATAGCCGCCCTAGATTCGAAGGTTATAGGGGTTAGTCGAATGTCACCCACCAAGGGATCATAATTCTCATGGCTTATTTCGTTTTCTGTAAACAAACATTATACTTCGAGTACAAGGTAAAGGTGAAACGAGAAAATCATTTTTTCTATTCATTTTCACATTAATTTGTATTTTAATTCAAAATCAATTCTAATTCAAAATTTTTATTCATTATTATGGGACATTTCAACATCACTGCACAATTGTCATATATTTTGGTTTCACAAATCGAAGTTAAATACTGACAGCGAATTAAAAATTATAATTAAATCTGTTCAACTGTTTAATCATCCTTTAATTCAGTCATAGAAAAAATCACGCCACTTCTCTGGAAGTTGTGAACAGAAGCTTTCCACTTGCCACGATCTCCTTTCAATTCTTTAGCTACATCCAAATCATAGGTAACAACTTTCTCATGAAAGCTCGTCGTATTTTTTGTCATTAAAATATTCTTTCAAATATATTTTATGTATGTATGTACATATGTATATTCTAAGTACTGCATATTTCCGCGTTAGATTTTCTCCTCCTGGCTATAGTCCCGGTTGCATCCTCACCACTCTGGAGAGGAGCCCGGGGTATGCCTTAGACCATGGATCCTGGATTGGGTGAGTTAGGTTTTTAAACGAAGCGACTGCCTTCTGACGTTCGCTACGTTTGCAGCGCTTCGCTAGGTAAACCTAACCCGTATTGAATTGATCAGGGTTACACATCCAGTTGCCTGAATGTGCAAGTTTCCTTACGATGATTTCCCTCACCGTAAGAGCATCGGTTAGTATTCCAAGTAGGGGAGAGCGGGGCTGGTATTAACAGGGGTAAGAATTAACAAGCTTATTCCTGCCAAACGTGAAGTGATAAAAATATGAGACTTGATTTAGAAATACTATATACGTAGCCGAATGTGTCCTGACTTGTCAGTTGCCGGACGGCCATCGCATGTAATAGTTGTGTGTAATGACCTCGGATTGACAGGTAAGCGAACTTTTCTTGTGTTGCAATAAATTGATTTAAGACTTATTTATTCCCTAAATTGATTTAAAGTTTATACTTAATCAAACTGTAATTTATTGACAGTAAAACTATATTATTTGTTTGTAATTATTTTGACTAGATTATTTGCTGTAATTGGTTAAGTAAAAAAAGTAGCCTTGGGGCTAAAATTAACAAATTGAGTGGGGTAAGTATTAACATGTTAAGTATTAACATGTTAATACTTACCTCGTATGTAGGTATACATAAAGTATTAACTAAGCGTTTTTTTACAATTGTATTTTTTTTGTAGAATGAGAAACTATAAAAGGAAGAGCTCAAGGGGGTCTACATCTCAAGAAGTATTTGAGTTTGCAGCTAAAGAAGTTCTGGAAAAAAATAGAAAGTATATAGACTAATGATTGTTAAGTACTTATAGTTAATTGAAAAGATTATGTTGTTGCTGTTGAAGAAGATATTATTTTATTTACCTTATTAGGACTCTATAAGACTGTTAACACTAAAAACTTTATTAAATTTTCATACATTAAGTTTAAAGTGTGTGTGTCAATATTATATAGGCTCAAAAATCATCAGACTGTGAGAATGATTGTTAATTAGTGTAGATTTAAAACAATTTAGGTACTATATTCTTTCAGTTCCTATCATAAAAAGTACTGATTAATTTAATCTTAAGTACAATAAAACATTTTTATTAATATAAAAGACATTTTATTTATGTATTTTAATAGAATTATAGTCTGTGTTAATTATTGCCCCTTACGTTAATACTTACCCCAGCTCTGTTAATATTTGCCCCAGATACGGGGTATGTCTTAACAAACGACTTTTTTGGTTTTGATTAGTCTATTTCTAAAAGTAGTTACCTAGCTGATAGTTTTTGTTACTAATATCAAAGCCAGATAATCAAAGCATGTTATAAACAACAAATAAAACAAAAATGTTAATTACTATTGAAAATATAAACCATAATGCAAAATTTGTTAGTACCAGCCCCACTCTCCCCTAATGTACATAACTTTGAAAAGAGTCATTGGTGCATGGCCGAGTTGGGATTTGAACCTGTAACTTCCTGGCCTTTCTGCGCATTACGCATTTTAACCGGGCACCTCACCGATTCGGCCACCGACGCTCTGTATTGCTGCATACTGCACATTTGCGCGTTAGTATAACTTACATAATAAGCTTATATTCTCATAAAATTATTTAAACTACAAAAACCATTTTTATCCTCAAATATAAAATCTTTACTGCCAGGTTGTTATTTCGACTTCGTTTTGTCTTTCAGCGCTCGCATCGCAAGGTCTCTGGTAAATATTAAACTAGCTGTTTGTCGTTGCTGTCTATTTTAAACTTTGTGTAAATAACAAAACCACAAACAAGTTTTATAGCTGACAATATAGCGGTTGTCTTTTTTACTACCTGGTAAAATGAATTGGACAACATGAATATTTAGTTTTTTTAGTTTCGTGTGTTAATTTTTTAGTTGGTCGTGAAACTAATAAAAAAAAGCAAGTTAACAAGGTCTGCCTTTCAAAAAAACTCTTTTCGAAGTCAAAGTATTGAAATTCACTTCATCCATAACAATAAAATAAAATTCAAGCCAATGCCGTGAGATTATTTTGAACGAAAGACGTAAGTGAATAAAGATAATTTTTGATTCAATATGAGTAGAGTATGGTAAAGCATTTTTACAGTATTTATAAATGTGTTTTTATACTAAACAAAATATAATTTCATGGCTGTAATTGGTGCAATGTGAGTCGTAAAAGTGCCGGCATTATTTACGGGCCCGTCAGAGCCGTAAATACTCGTCATCTATATTCCGCTCGGCTCTTTACGACGGAAGACGTATTGACTTTTCATAACTCTATAAAAGCGAATTTACAAAAATGTCGCTAAGTTACATAGACCTCGATTGAGGAATAGAGGCGTCAGAATATTTAAATAAAATGTATCTCTCGCTTGCCACGGATATAGGCCACTTTTTTGAAATAGGTACGTAGCGTAGTTACGGAAAAAACCTACTTTACTTTTCACTACTACTAATTTTATGCTACAAATATACATATCTAGTCAATAGATTATTTAAATAAAAAATATACATCCTTTATTACTATTTACGAAATAATAAATTGTAAATGTGGTAAACTCTATGTCGGGCTACGGATACATTTTAATAAGAAATGTTCTGGACCATGTTCTACCGATGTTCCTCCCGATATCACAACGATTGGTGTGTCATGATGTCGGCAAATGAAGATGGATCCGGGATTATGTGCCTCTCGAACCGCACTATAAGGTAGATAAAAAATGTACCTATATTAGGGCAGATAAATCTATCCCTAGTTTAAAATTATATCGGTACCTATAAATAAAAATATATCATAAAAAAAGGATTCGGAAATTTATTAGATAATTAGATACTCCACTAAACAACATTTTGTATCCATTATTTTCTCCTGAAAACCCTTTTTCATTTTTCAGAAACAAGTTTTACAATTTTAACAATAATGAAGTTTATCCCGCGCGGCGTCATGGTAAATTGCCAATTTTCACTTTATTATCATTCTAGTTGGCTAACTTCGTACACCTCGAGCTACCCGTCATTACGGAAATAATCCGAAAATCCACGGTGATATTTCGAACATTTCAATACTTACTTCCTATTCAAGTAATTAGATGCATATTGAGATGAAGAAGAACGCTTGCACAGACAAATTAAACATTGTTACATTTGATGTATAAAATATTTATTTTATACCTTTCTGGTTTGTTCTTTCTCGTGACCACTATTCTGTATTGGGGAGGTCAGGTTTGTCGTAAAGTTATTTTTGTATGACTTTCGCAACCTTTGCAGAAGAGGGCACGTTGAATCATGGGTATGCAACTAATTACCTATTTTCTTATAAGAGCATCGGTTAGCAATAAAACTAATGTACCCCTTCTCGAAAAAGCAACTGTACCTAGGCGCAATAAGATTACAACTTGCGAATCACCGTGAGCACCATCATTAATATACTCCGCTAAAAATAATTTCCCCAGCCTTGGTACAATTTCCCGCGGTGTTGCATCGTTTGCTCGCGAAGTACCCGCGAATATCTTTCCACGCCATAAAACCAAGCGAATGAAGTTATCGGCGGTACACGCTAGGCGGCGCTGGTGTGCGAGACTCATGCCTGCACTCCGCTCCACGTGTAATAAAAACATTGATTCAGGGTACAATGTAAGAAAAGGGAAATTTATTAATTTAACGTTATTGAACATTTTTTGTCATTTTTCTTTTACGAAATGCCAAACAGGTAAGGGATAAAATTCAAAAGAAATAAACAGTATAGCAATTATTAAGTACCAGTTCTGAACGTAAAAAGAACGCTGACTGATCTATTTACGCACTAGCCCAAACTGCTGAAATAAAGCTTGTTATGGATGATTCCATGGGGAGTGTATGAGAACACCAAGAGAAGATTTTCTGATATTACTATAGGAACAAAGAGAAATTGTCTCTTATAACAGAAGGATATATGTAATTGATAATTTCTTTAAAGAATAACCCCGAGCGAAGGCACTTTCGCTTGCTGAAAGATTGGCCATTTTGTAGTCAAATGATGTTTCGGTCTGTTGAAGATTAGTAGGAAGGGAATGTCGTCATCAGTCGCAACACACATTAAAAGTATTCGTATATTGCAAACGAGATAAAGGAAAGTAAAGGAAATTACCCGATTTCGAAACTCAACGAAAGAAACGAAGTGAAAAAGCGTTACTCTTTCGTACGCGCAATATCCCGTTTGTTCCCGCTCCTGCTAAAATTCGGGAAATTATATTTAAGAACGCTTTCGACTCCCTGTACGTCGTCTGATCCCTGTTATTTAGTTATTATTAACCCATGCGTCGTTGTTCCTTACGGAGTAGACCTAAGTGCAGCCAATAATCACAAGACTCACAAGATTTTTATTTGAGAATTCTGAAAGCTAAGCGCCGGAAGCAAATAAAAGGCATAGGTTCCAATCCCACTTTGGGAATATTTTAGAAGTTATGTAAATTAGTTTGAATACAAACCGATGCTCATACGTGAGGGAAAACATGTCAGGAATCCTGCACATTCAAGTAGCTGGATGTGTAACGAGTAAGATCGTAAAAACATGGTCAAAGGCATACTCCGGGCTCCTTTCCAGAGTGATGAAGATGCAACCAGCACTAAAACCAGGAGGAGGAATAAGGGTTAAGATGAAATCGCTCCCCACATCCAAAGAAGCATAATCGCGGAAGGTATATCTGGGAACACGCAAAGTTAGAATATAATAATTTTTATTTCCATAACATAGTGTACAGAAGATTAAAGAAAGCTTCGAGCATTTTTTTGATTTTAAACTCTCGCGTTGCATTATACTATAAGTGAATAATACAGGTATTAACCGCGCACGTAACTTACCTTTCTTTATCCGGAATCTAAATCAGATTCAAAAAGTCCGAGATAAAATAAAAGTACAATACGTGCGTGTTTAATACCTGTATTATTTATAAATATCTTAAGAATCCCGCCCCGCCTTCCCGGGACTTCTTTGACAGATATCCCCATTACGATTGGCCTCCACAATTTGGAGAATTATTGAAGAAATACGGCGGCTTTAATTAAAATCGTAGATAACGCGACCCACTTTCGTAATTGTATTTCGTAAACGCCTGAGAGGTAAGGTATTTAATTGTAGCCGTAACACAGATTTCTGTTGTAATGTATTTTATTATATACTATGTTTATGTTGAATTTTATTAATTTAACAATAAAATTTTTGTATATTGGCAAAGCTCTTTTTTACTTTATATTAGCGAAAGAAGTATGCAATGATTGTGACAAGTAGAATGACATAGTCTCTGCCTACCATACTAGGAAAGAAACGTCTTGATAATATGTTTAGGTTTTTTACGTTACAGTGGGCCACAGAGAAAAGGATTTATTTTTCCATGTGACCCACTGTCCATCCGACTAATACGAGTATTATAAATGCGAAAGTTTGTGAGTATGTCAGTATGGATGTTTGTTACTCTTTCACGCAAAAACTACTGAACGATGAAATTTGGTATGTAGGTAGCTGAAGACCCAGAATAATATAAAGGCTACTTTTAATCCCGAAGTTCCCGCGGGATTGATTGTTACGTTATGATTGGGTTTCCACGCGGCCTCTAGTAATATATTAACTGCCACTTCAAAACATCTACTATCTGAGAGAGAGTAGAATAGTTCATAAACATACGTGTCGAATAATTTTACTCATATCTTCATACACATACATATGAGTACATTGTAGTCACAGTTCCTTGCGGAGTAGTCAAAGCTAACAGTCTCGAAAAGACTGAAAAGCCACGTTCAGCTGTATGGCTTCATGATGCTTCATTGATTTTCAAAAAATGACAGACTACTAGCCCATTGCCTACAAGAGGAATTCTAAGTTAATAATTATATAGTATAGTGGAAAAGATATGGAGTGTATGTATTCTCAAGTGCTTGAGACCACACGGCAAAGTGCAATTTTCTCCGCAAGTCTCTATAACAAGATGATACAACATTTCAGATTTTCATGAGATTTCCTAGCGACCTGAAAGCTTCTTCAGTAACTTAAATAACTAGCGCTGAAAGCTTCAAGCTACGAAAATAGGTGTAAATTACAATCCTCCCATATCACACGATCCGCTTAAACTGTAACACTCTTATATCTTCAGTAAACATGTCTATTTCATTTCCTAACCCACTTCAAAATTGAAAAGGTATAACTTTAACCCGTTCTATTCACGGAAGCAGGTAAACGATAAGTGAAAAAGAAAACAGTCATATGAATGCAAATTGAACGGTTCCTCGAGTTACATCGCCGCTTTGGTACTACGAAACTCACGAACTTGTTTCAAACACAGCGTGGGAAAGCACTGTAGATTGTATAGTACCCGAATCGGTGAAATCCCAGTCGCAGCGTACATTGCCTGTTGAGTTTGAATGGTATTATAACCAGAGGGAAGGTAGCGAGTAATGGACTTTGTTCATACGATGTTGTGGCGTCGCACGGAGCCTGCGCAGGTTTGGGATCGATAACCAGCCTCCCGACCCGGATCTTCAAAGTAGAGGCAGTTACAGAGCCAAAGCAGAATAGGATTGTAAAATTTACCATAAAAGCATGTTGTTACTTAATGAAACTACCATATAATAAAAAAAGGTTTCATCTTAATATATCACTTAATATATCAGTGCATGATATTATCTTCTAAGCTTACTTATTTATACATTCATGGACATAAAACCCTGTTATCTAATACCAAAAACATATAAATTCAATCTTTTCAGTTCGTTTCGACAGCTACATAAGTCAATTTAAAAATGATGTACCTACTCGATTTTCTTTTACACAATATTTCAAATAATTTTTAATTGTATTGTAAATAAGTATACTGAGAACGAACTTGGGCTCCACATGGAGCTACTCCCAACCCGTTCGGCATGAACTGTAACCTACATCGAGCACTAAACGCATCTCTGTCAATGTACCCACAATGTCTACAATAAACAATTGTTGGGAGACTGGCGCTCTCTGGAATGGACCCTGAATAGAATATTCTTTGCAACTGAACTAAAAAAATTGATAATAATTATTTGAAATTTAAGAGTGATAACAATTATAAATAATCGCTTGAGTCGGAATAACCTCAACAAAATAAACTCCAACGCATACAAAAACTATAACGCATCACTTTCAATGTACCTACAATGTCTGGATTGAACAATTGTTAGACTGCAACTATCCAGAGTGAGATCTACCTGAGAAGAGCTGTACTTAACTATAACTAAGATGAGAATTAAAGACTTAAATTGGTGTGAAATATTGGTTCTATTAAAATGAAAAGAACATCGAAAAACTACTTATGATAATTTCATTTTTAGAAATGGATGTGTTATATATTGATTAAATATAGGTTAGGTTCCTCTCTCGCGCTGGTAATCGTGTAATTACTTGAGTACAGGATTGAGGTATTGGGAACGCGGGTTTTGTTCCAAGAGATGTACTGATACGAAATTTACTCTTGAATAGTTAATTGTATTTATTATGACTTCAAAAGAATTTTATTTATTATGACTTCAAGCGTGTGCCTGGCTGCGCTTTTCCTCCAGAATCGACCGCTATCCAGGAATAGGAAGATTAGGTATAGATATAGAAATCCCTTTTTCTTAGTGTATAAATAAGTACAAGGCAAAAGGCTTTGAAATTTGAAACTAATATAAGGTTCCAAAGGCCTTATGAAATACGCCACAGATTTCCATAAAAACGTTAATTAATTATCTCAATATTGTATAGTATCTACAGGTCTGATGGAGCGTTTGTACCTTACAGCCTTCAAATTAGATTATCACTGTCAGTTGAAGGTCCTTCCTCATGGAAATCTGAATAATTATTATTCAGAATTCTGCGTCCCTCCAATATATTGTACATAACTGGTCCGCTCTGAATTAGTGAACTGAATCGTGTTTGCCAACAGGCCGCGCCATCAATTATGTCTGATTAAATTTAAGTTTTGTGCCATTTACCATTGTGTACTGCTGTTTTGTGTTTTATGTGACATACACACATTTATGACGATGAGTTACAAATTTACCGGTCATCTTGAGAAAATTTCTCAAAATTCCTGCGTGAATGGTAATTGATGGAATTTTTTGTTTCATCTCAAATTCAAATTCAAAATTCTTTATTTTTCTCCACAATCTATAAACACATTAACAAAGTAAACAATATGTTGCAAATTACATTTAAGATTGTGAGAGACTAGTGCCTAAACTATGCAGAGCTTGTATCTCAGTACACCAGCCTCTCCCCACTTGGTGTTCATAGTACATATCTCAGTCGAAACCGTGAGGGCCTCTAGTATAATATAAATCGTAACATGATTATTGTACCTACCTCATTCCTAAAAGATCTCGACAGACGGACAACTAATTTTCGATCCGATTTTTCCCAAAAAAACATATAAGTAAACACTACTTATAATTTTATCAATTTGGTACTGACACAAACAGCAGAATAGGATATCTTTGCAAAGAGAAAAGAACAAACAAACAAATTCAATTCACTCAGTTTGTTGTTCGCCTGCTTTAAACTTATAAATGTCTCTTCTGACAAACGTAAGAATACATTTACATACAAATATAACGAAGATGCACGTATATTTCTTTTCTACATTGTATGTATTTAAATTTAAATCTTTGCAAAGATATTGTTTTAAATTTGTTAATAATATAATTGCATGATATTTGTACCTACAAATTAGGACTTTAAGCTAAATTTTGGAAATGCTCTGTCACCTATAATTGGGTTGCATGCTAGCACACTAAATGTAATGTTTATTGTAAATGTATGTCATGTAACCTGTTGGTGTACCTAAATAAATAAATAAAAAAATAAATGTATGTAAATACGAAAGAACTATGCAGAGATCGTGGCAAGTGGAAAGATGTAGACTTGGCCTACCCCTCCGGCGACGAGGCGTGATTTTATATATGTATGTAATAACTTTATTATCATTGTTAGGTGCCCATCACGGCAGCAGCACGAAAACTCTTTGAGTCCGTTTTTGTTAAAGGGTTCCTGCCAATTTGCCTAATTTGCTTGTAGATTGGAAGTTAGACGATCCTAGTGCTTTACTCGGCGCTGTGCTTCTTTGTTTTTTGTTTAATATTGAGAGACTTGATCTCGACTCTCGACTTGAGATTGACTCTATCAACTAACAAGTGATTTTATTGCAGGTCTACATTCATTACTTTATCTATGTCAACTGGTTCTCTTCCCGCACGGATTAGTAAAGTTAAAAAATGTTTAAGGTTTAAACTTGTGATTTTTGTTGTTGATGTACCAGCAACCTCTCACTCTCTGAATGTTAATTCCATCATTAATTCATTCAGCTAAACGAGGGACACTCGAGTCTTATAACCGTTGGCTCTTCGTGATGTATCCGTGTATATTTTTATTTATCCTGGACTTCGCCTTTGGACTACTTCAACGCTCACCAAGTGAAGTAGCTCGCTACCCTCTGGCGGCTACTTGCTGGATCTCGTGTCTATTGCTAAACCCACGCCCTTTAAAGTATGTAAAACTAGTCCTAATAAAGGTTGGAATTTATTCTATGGATTTTTAAAAAATATCTCTCATCCCTTTTACCTGCTACGTTTTACCTTAACGTTACAATAATACAGGTTCTAAACGCGCACGTAACGTACCTTTATTTAAACAAAGTATATCTCTCGCCTAACTTCATCATACTCAGTTAACAAGAAGTTCAAACGGAGCGCATTTTCTTTCTTTGAATTTCAAGCGCTCATCGAAAGTTATTTCTCAGAAACAAATCAACATGACACAGTAAAAGGAAGTGAACAATAATACGCCACTTTGTCTTCTCGAAGTAACAACAAAAATTTGCAAATCGACTCTTGTTTCATTGCAGTAAAGTGCGAAATTGCATAGTCGTGAAAGTGAACACTTTGTCTTGCTCTGGAGTGCGATCAACAACAAACATGGCCGGTGACTCGAGAACTACTTGATAGTTGTACGGCTTTGAACAGGTCTAGTTGTAAATTGTCAGACATCAATGATCTTCATATATAGAACTATATAAAAAGTGCGGCCATTATCACACATGCCGAATGAATTTTGTCTCCCCAGTGATTTCTATCTCGCTTTCTTCGAAACAACCTGCATTGAATAATAGTATTATTCCTATTTAATGTTCTGGCCACAGGTCAGGTCGAGAGTACCCGAAACCGACGACCTTTTAGGAAGAAAGTTAAGAATGTAGAAGAAGTATGCAGGGATCGTTGCAAGTGGAAAGTATTAAGTAGAACATATTTGAGCCACTACAATAGATTATTATCGTGTTATCGATATTATATAATAGTTAGATACACAGAATACCCTTTACTGGACATAAAATTATAACAATAAAATTTATAATAAGCTTATGTTAAGGTTATGTGCAAAAGGCGGTCTCTACAATCTCACACCTAACCCCACTATTATCTCATTTCACTAGAAACACGATTTCCTTTATTCATTCGAGATGGAGAACCAATAAAGTGAAATATATCGAAGGCACGTAAAAATATTGTGTTAGGAGAGGATAACTTTATTACGATAGGACCTAACTCGGTTATAGGTTATGTGGGTCACGGGGCCAAATGTTCGGGTGGTCCGGCCGCGCTGTCTGCGGCACGTACAATGCGCTCGTGAAGCGGCCGAACTGTTCATGTTTTTACAATATCGAAATATACTGCCTTTTGGTTAGGTCTGGGGTAAGGGGATCCTTAGTCAAAACAGACATAAAATCACGCCTTTTTCCTATATACATATATCAGACCTTGGCCTTGGCTTCTTCATATTATTTTTAAGCAAGTTTGTGGACAAAAACTATCTAATCTTGACAATCTCAATACTGGTGTTCGTATCCAATATAAACTGTCTTGTAAAACGTACCTTGATCAAATCGGAGTCGTTCTGGCAAAAGTTCAGGTCAACATACATCCAAAACTGACGAGATGGCATAAAGAGAATTATGAATGTGGATGAAGCGAAACAAGTATGCAGGGATCGTAGCAAGTGGTAAGATATAGAAGTATCTGCCTGCCCCTGCGGGAAAGAAGGGTGATTTATGTAAGTATGTATGTATAAACTGTCTTTGTCTTTTGATGTAGACGTTGCTGTTTTATCCTGCTTTCACAGAATGTCATTCATCCGAATACAAGTGTTTAAAATGAACTAACTGAAGAATGTCACGTTCACTGCACTGTAACACTGGAAATATATTTAACGCATTCGTAATGTGTATTTATAAATTAATTTTCAATAAGCTTTCCAGTAACAGCCTTCCGGAATGTACATATGAAAATTTCTGAATTAAATGAAATATTTTCGCATTGTGCTGAACGAAAAACATCAATAAACAAGGAATCATGATCGCTTGCACCGATCGCAGAGAGATTATTGAAATACAAGGCTTACTGTGAATGATAAATTACATTTATGTTGCAGTTAAAGGACTTTAAACTGATCATAAATAAATACATTAAGCATGATGCAACAATATAGCTTTTAGGTATTTTATTAACTAAACCGCTTGAGTTGAATGACGCCTTATATGTCCAGTATACATATATACATACATACAATCACGTCTTTATTCGCAAATTATTCCCGCATGGCTTGATGTTTTCCCATTCATATTATAAGAAAGATTGATAGATATACTTTTTATTGTTATAAAAAATTTAACCCATAAAAAGAAAAACAGGCTGTGAGGTACTACTTAATTGTTTTAATAACGCCGTCTTTAAAAATAAACAATATTACAAACATTTGCACAAGTTTTTGCGAAAACATCACATTATTTTATTCACTATTCTGTTGAAATCAGAGACTTACTGTACTTGTCCATCTCGATTTAACTAAATTAAACTAAATTAACTGTTATTTCTTTAAACTTTCAAGCATTTTGATTGTTTCAAGTTTAAGTTCAATTCATAGTTCTAAAACAATACTCGTGTCTATTCTTAGCGATGTCGTAGACCTTGCGTAGAACTTCTCGTAGAACTTCGTAGACGCCGCGTAGAGGATGTCTACGAACATTTGTATGTTTCGCTTCAATTCAATACAGTTCATGCATAACGTTTTCATGTAATTGCTTTAGAGGGGAAAATTATTTTCGCTCCCGCGATTTCGCTCTCGTGCCGATTTAGAAATAGAGTAAGTTTATCCATTCGTTATTAGTAATTTTTTTCAACCCTTAAAAAAATAAAAGTCGTGGCAAATCAGTGCCCTGGGGCAAAGAATCTTAAGGCTGGCGGCATTGCCACGTTGAATGGCGAATAATAAGTTAGTATTTTGTAAATGTAAATGAAAATGTAATATGCACATTTCTACCAAATTTAGACATATATGTAAAAAAGTAAATAAAAATTCGCACGCATCATCTCAGCTGAGCGCTTCCCCAACACGCCAACATGCCAATATAACATAACCGTACAAATTTCGCCTAACATTTCTGAATATTTGTCCAAACATTTGTGCCAAGGTCCAATGTCGGCCATTTGTCGTTTTAATCATGTGTTTCGTTATTTCCCAGCGGAGACACGACCGTAAAATGTACAGTTATTGATTAAACGCTTCCCAGTTCACGCAACAGAGTTCATTGAGAATTCGATTTGGAAATTTTACGGATGGCAACACTTAGGAAGGGCCGCGGGACAATACTGAGATGATTATGAAAATGTGTGCCGTGTGGTTCCCGGCACCAATACAACAAAGAATAGGACCACTCCATCTCTTTCTCATGGATGTCGTAAAAGGCGACTAAGGGACAGCCTTACAAACTTGGGGTTCTTTTTTTACGGGATGGGCTAGCAACCTGTCACTATTTGGATCTCAATTATATCATTAAGCCAAATAGCTGAACGTGGCCGATCAGTCTTTTCAAGACTGTTGGCTCTGTCTACCCCACAAGGGATATAGACGTGACCATATGTATGTATGTATTATGGAAATCTCAATGCTGCCGGTTGTATCGTTCGTGGCGATGGTTCATCCCGTCCAGGGCCCATATTCTCTCATATCCACCGTATTTATTCTGCTTTCGTGCTGATTTTTCCTACAGACAGAGTACTGTCTGTAGGATTATTTGAGAGAAACTAAACGCGACAAAGGATCACTCTAGCACAAAAACACTAAAAAGTTTCCGAGACCTGGGGACACAGTCAAAGGTAACTAAATAACGTTGTTCCCTTAAACACATTTTGTGAAAACTCATTTATGTTCGTGTGTTTCGTCTAGGCGCCACGGGGCGGAAATTGCGCTGTTCTGCGAAACTGGCTCTCAGACGTGCCCAGCACAACTTATAAAATAGTTTATCACTAGCTCTCACACGCGGTTTTGCTTATAAGGGAATTTGTTGGCATTCACTCTCTATACCTTGCCATTTAGTCTGGGTATAGAGTACGACTAAAGTATGGCGGAATGTAAGGAGTTACATGTGCTTCACTTATTTCTAGAATTTTTAGAAAATCTTCTGACCTTTCGCCAGTACGTCCCTGATTTGTCTGGTTCAGTCTATCAAATGTCAGTCAAATGTGTATATAAATATCAGTTATTTTCATGATTATGCGTTACATACAAATTATTTGGCAAAAGAGGTATGCAGGGACTATGGCTAGTTCAATGATGTAGTCTCTGCCTACCCCTCCGGGTAAAGCGTGATGAACGTGATAATCAAATCTCTTCCTGTTGTAATATTAGTTTTGACTCATATGGAACAAAGACAACTTTGTATAAACTAAAACGAAGTATTCACAAAGTGCGAAGTAAGCAAATGGAAGTTTACCACAAACAGATGGACGAGCCATCTCGCATACATATGTCCGCGATACTATTTATCAAGCTTAGCTGTACTTCCCGGGATTGCCCGCGTTTTCAGACGGCTATCTCTCACGCTGAGCGATGGTACCAAGACGCGATAAAGTTTCAGTTCCATAGCTATGTATGGCGAAGCTACTCTGTGTATGCTACATTCTAGTTTATTACAATACATTCACAGTTCATATATAATATAAATTTTGTGTAAAATTGCAAAAGCTTTCATCCATAAAAATATGACGAACAAGTTTCAACCAAGAATTAAGGGTGAACTGACGGTAAAGAGAAACGTCTAAAATTCGCTATTATCGCTGGTGCAGCGATGTGATGCGGCCTTTATTCGCAACTTTAGGACTGCACGTGGCAGAATAGCTCTTCAACTGCATACATTTTACACCTGACTGTTGTTCACAATTTATTGTCAGAAATAATGCCACGATTCTGGTGACCTTCTGATTATAAGTACGATTAATTTAGTAAGGTTAATTTAGTAAACGATTAGTAAGGTAAAATTAAAAATAATTTACCGATGACATAGTTTTGTAATATTTCTTTAATCCACGGTACGAGATAAGACGTAGGTAGAGTGGTTTATCCAGTAATTTAAATATTTTCTAAATAGAAATCCTTTAAAAAATTTTGCCTGCACCGGCACCAATGAAAAAACAATTGCACCACTCCATCTCGTTTCCATAGATGTCATAAAAGGCGACTAAGGAATAGGCTTACAAACTTGGGATTCTTCTTTTAGGCGATGGGCTGGCAAACCAAACAGCTGAACGCTATCAATCTTTTCGAGACTGTTGGCTCTGTCTACCCCGCAAGAGATATAGACGTGACTGTATGTATGTATGTAATTTCAATTTGAAAGGTGATTTTATAAATTAAAATCAATACAATCAACATCTCCAAAAATATTTAAATTTTACCAATGAATAGTCCGACAGTTTCACCATCCCATTCCAACAAGGCCAGCCCCTTCTACACGTCAACTCTGGAACATCGATCACATTTCGAGGAGCACTCGAGTCGGCCATCGATACTCGGATACTTGCCAATTAGCGTACAAAGGCGCGGAAGTCGACTCGCTTCACTGGACCCGATGTATCGATGCTTTTTAACGAGAGGAAATTGATGTAACGTGACTCGATTACTCATGTCCTCGTACTGAATTGTCTTGCTGGCTGGACGGTCACTTCATATTGATTTCTGCTTTCGAATATTACTAAGGAAGATGATAGTCATTATTATAGTACAGTAAGACATTAGCCTACCATATCATTATTATACAACCTAACGTTGAACGTGGCCTATCAGTCTTTTCAGAACTACTAGCTCTAGCTAGACGTGATTGTATGAATGAATGAATGAATACAGGTAGATGATGATTGCAACTAACAAGATCGTCAGTAGATGATGAAGACTAGTAAGTCTCAAAACAAGGTTTTCTTTTCGTAGTTACGTTAATTATTTATAATTAAATCGATAAGTACTCTAAGAGTTATGGAAATTAGTTTGAATGCTAATCGATGTTCTTAGTATGTAGAATAGACCTCCTAAAAAATATACCACTTCGGATACGTCTACAATATTAAATATTATAAATACAAATATTATAGTAGCTAGGTTAGGTGTTTCTGTTAAGAGAATCAAAAATTACCAGAATTTCACATTCCTGGAACATGCTCATAGGTGGTCTGCGGGCTTTTCTGACAGGATGGATAAATGGAACAGGATGAAGATGACTGGAAAAACTTTCGCGTTTTACAATTTATAAATAATACAAGTATTACTCGCAAGTAACGTTTTGAATTATGTTACAACGATCCGCGGTCACTTAGCGACTGACAACCGTTTATAACCTGTATTATTTAGTTGCAATAATCATCTAACTGTATTCATTCATTCATTCATTCATTCATACAATCACGTCTATATCCCTTTCTGCCTACCCCTCCGGGAAAGAGGCGTGATTTTATGTATGTATGTATTTATAAATAGAGATGAAACTACGGAAACACTGGAACTAATCCGGATTCACGATAACCTAATTACAGGCAATGAAACACTAAACAAAGTGTTTTTATTCCTGTTCCATTTCAACTTGGAGGAATCCTGGCATGCTCCCAGTCGCTAATTGGACGTCTAATAAGCTAACAAACAAATCCAGCGCTAGCAGAAACCGCCGCAAACTGTTAGTATAATAGCACTAACTATATTTATTTATTAAAAATGTTCCGCTTTTATTGTAGCGCATAAAGATTGCAGTATCAGCTGTTCAAAGCTCCATATTCACTGGAGACTTTACCATATTATACATTTTTTGTAATGTTTATTCACGCTATTCATAATCATCAAGTCAGTCATTCATCAAGATTGTTTGCTCTGTCTACCCCGCAAGGCATATATAATGGATAATATGTATACTCATAAAACCATCATTTTTAAGTCTAGGCCATATAATTTTTTATATGAAACATTTGTATTTTTAATTTATTTTGACAAAGTTATAGTATATACCTTCTGGAATAACATGAACTTCTTTTATTTCACCAAATAGCCACGTGAAAACATAATTATAAAATAAAGACTTTTTTATTAAAAAAAAGTTTGATATTAAATTTAAAATAATAAATGTTATTATACAAAAAAGAATTTAGGAAAGCGTAAGTATTTATTATTATTTCCCCAAGAAGCTGTTTAGTTAATTGAAAATCGCTCCCTCTTCACTTTCGCCGCCTCGCAATGTCTAAAACCTCAACCTTACGAGCCAGCGGGAAATGGTCGGAGCATTTGTTTTAACTAACGAACACTGAGAGGGACATAACTCAGGCGTTTTTCTTCAAAAACTCATTTCCTTGCACCGATTCAATTATATTTCTTAGAGTCTAACGCCAGGTGGAAAGAGTTTATTCATCTTCTGTAATAGTTCTTTCAGCTTAATATCAGATAAATCGAGGAAGTAATTGTCTTAGACGATTAGATAGATAGACGATAGACGTTACATACATATATAATCACGTCTTTATAACTTACCAAGGTAGACAGAGCCAACATTTTATTAAGTACTCAATGGGGACTTTTAGCTCTATGTTTTTATAGTAATAAGTTGATGTGTTCCGTATGAATTTATTAATTGGAACCAAATTTATTTAGATACAAGGAAAGTTAAGATGTGGATCTATCTTTACCTTTCGTGGACTATTTTATATTTTCATTGGTTTTGGCTGTATTTTACTATTACTCAATCACCAGGAAAAGCATGGCAATAAACTATCGCTGTCCCGTTTCACGTCGTAATAAAAAGCGAAACAGCGATATTTTATCGCGCAATAATAACAGCATCGATCGTGTCATGCTAGCACGTCTGGTCATTAAAAAAAATAATAAGCTAATACTGTGCTGACATGCTGAACACCGACCATGATCGAGGTGAGAGTAATGTGGGTGGGTGAAAGCGGACCTAGGGCTCCGAAAAGAACGTCTGAGGATTCGACTGCTAATATTGAAACATTTGTGTGTGAGAGAGAGGATGTTTTATGTGAGCCAAATGTCGATACGATTATAAACTGTGTATTTTTAAAATTAATCTATTTTTAACTTTTAACCTAAAATTTAACTTATTATTTGATATCACAAGTAACACGGAATGGAACGTACTAAGCCGGTTATTTACGAGCGGCTCTCAGGCCATAAGTTTCTGAAATCCTCTAATTTCATATTTATTACCGAATGCCCGAAACCGAATATAATCCTTCTTATATTATTGATACATACATACATAAACTCACGCCTCTTTCCCGGAGGAGTAGGCAGAGACTACCTCTTTCCACTTGCCACGATCCCTGCATACTTCCTTTGCTTCATCCACATTCATAACTCTCTTCATGCAAGCTCGGCGGTTTCGGGCACTTTTGACCTGACCCTTCCACCAGGACGTCCTTAATTTGATCAAGATATGTTCGTCTAGGTCTTCCCACCCCGACCTTTCCCTCCACACTCTCCTTGTATATCTGCTTAGTCAACCTGTTTTCATTCATCCTCTCCACATGACCGAACCATCTCAACATACCCTTTTCTATTCCTGTAACTACATCTTCTTTCACATCACAACATTCCCTTATCACGCTGTTCCTTATCCTGTCACTCAATTTCACACCCATCATACTCCTTAACGCTCTCATTTCCACTGCATTTATTCTGCTTTCATGCTTCTTTTGCCATACCCAACTTTCACTCCCATACATTAATGTCGGGACCAACACGCCCCTGTGCACAGCCAGTCGAGCCTTTTTGGATAGTTTCTGACTGTTCATAAAGGCATGCAAAGCTCCATTCACCATGTTCCCCGCGTTCACTCTCCTTTCAATATCACTATCATACTTGCCATCTGATGTAAACTTTGATCCTAGATATACAAACTCTTTCACTTGCTCCACTTTTTCTCCTCCAATCAAAATATTACATGCTGTCATTTCTTTCTCCATTTCAAAAACCAGTGTTTTAGTTTTACTTACGTTCACTTTCATTCCTTTCTCTTTTAAAGCTTCATGCATACAGTTTACCATCTCCTGTAACTCCTCCGCTGATGACGCCAGTATAACCTGATCGTCGGCATAGAGCAGACATTTGACGAGTAACTCATTCATCCTTAATCCACTTTTAGACTCTTTCAAATCTGTCAAACAGCTATCCATAAATAGGTTGAACAGCCACGGTGACGCAACACATCCTTGCCTAACGCCTTTCTCAATCTTAAACCACTCAGTGTGCGCTCCGTTTATCCTGACACAAGCACTCGAATCCTCATATAAGGATTTCAGTGCTCGTATTAAGAGACTGCTCACCCCATGCATAGAAAGTGCTGACCACAATTCATTCCTCTCAACTTTGTCATAGGCCTTTTCCAGATCTACGAATGTGCAATAGACTTTTTGACTCTTGGCCAAAAACTTTTCGGCTATGCACCGCAAGGAAAAGACCTGATCAGACCTGACCTTTTATTTTTATTTTTTTCAAATAAACTCTCAAAATAGTCCTTCCATATCTTTAGCACACATTCTTCTCCTTTCACAACGCTACCATCCTGGCATCTGATCCTAGTCAGCTCTCTGGTTATAGTTTTTCCTCGGGCTGACCTTACGGATTTCCAGAATACTTTCAGATTTGACTGAAAGTCTTCTGATAGCCTTTTATCAAAATCCTCTTTATACTCTTCTTTCTTTCTAATCACAGCTTTCTTAACCAAATCTTTCATTTTTTTATATTCCTTACGTGCTTCATTCACATCCTCATCTATAACCTCTTGCATTCTTAAGTTAGCTTTTGCTGCTAACAAATCCAGCCATGCTTTCTTCTTTAATCGCACAAGTTCTTGCACATCTTTACTCATCCACGCATTTTTGTGATTTTTCCCTTTCCTTCTTCTACTTACACCACACACTTCAACAGCTACTTTCACAATTCTTTCTTTAAATTCCTTCCATCCATCTTCAATATTGCTCCTCTCATCTAAATCTTCAATTTCATCCTTCAGTCTATTAATATACTTCTTACCTACATCCATATCTTGCAAATTTTCTACTTTCACTCTTTCCAAAGCGCTGGTTTGCTCCCTTACCCTGTGCCGCCAGCGATTGAAGATACCCCTTATCCGAGATATCACCAGTAAATGGTCCGAGTCAATGCCAGCACCGCGATATGCACGGGTATCCAGCACTTTGTTCTTCAATCTTTCATCTACAATCACAAAGTATATCATACTTTTTAAAATACCTTCCACTCTTGTATAGGTGTGGATCTCTTTATGTTGAAACATTGAGTTCGACACAAAAAGATCCCACTCTAGACAAATTTCTAATACACTTCTTCCATTATCATTCACCTTTTCGTCACCAAACGCACCAAGCACCTTTTCATATCCATCACGCTTTACACCCACCCATCCATTAAAATCACCTAACATAATAATCTTCTCATTTGGCTTGGTAACTTTCAATACTTCTCTTACACTATTCCAGATATATTATTGATTGTGAAAACTTAATGTGATTGTGTTGTAGCTTGATAAAAAACTAGCTTTAAATTAATGTACCATACTACCTGTGACTATGTGGGTCAGTCAAGTACAGTCAACGATATGGGTCTAGAAACCTGGAATAAATGATTTTTATTTTATTTTTTATTTTTATTTTATGTAAATCTCAATTTCATCATTTTGCTGAATGGAGCCTTATAGTTTTTTCGACACTGTCTTAAGAGGTTATACGCCTGATAGTATGTGAGTATCAAAAAATAAATGTATGCTTTCCAATATATCATAAATTTTCAAAAATTCATCATTGTAGTGGTTCTTTCGGTTGTTCCAGCTCCCATAGTACGGCACCATGGCACGCGCGACGCCGTTTCTATCGCGCGATAAAAACGTCATCGCGCGCGCCTTGCTACGGGGGCTGGAATCATTCATACTCCAGGAAATCCACCAAGTGTTAATGTAATCTCAGTGACGACAGTGCTGGTTATAGTTTACTGCAAATTAAACGTTGATGTTACAATATCGGTGAACGTAGCATGACAATTTTTAACAAGAGCTTATTAAGTGCTTCATAACTAATTTTAAAGAAAATATATTTCATTTTCAGCTTATAACAGGGCTGAAACAAAACTAATACATAATTTCCAGCTCATCAGAACTCATGCTCAGTTTTATAACAGACCGTAATCTCCTTTAGATCGGAGATAAAATCCTCATCGGGGAACAAAGGCGGTAATTGATGTTATCTGAGCCTGGACGCCTTGCCGTCTTTGTTGGCCCGGCTTTGTCTGCCTGGGAACAAGCTGATTTATTGACAACAAGAGTGACGGGCGAATAATGAGGCGGACAGTGCCTCGTGCTATATATCAATCGATGACACTCGCAGTTTCAAAGATTTCAATTCATTCATTCATTTTTTTTTATGTATAGCTCGTAGTTCTCATACTCGTAATTCCGGAAGATCTTTTTTGTTTGTTAATTTTAAGTAATAGGTATAGATACGTTTACGCGTCCTTCCCGGGGGATAGACAGAGACAACGTGTTTCCACTTTTACTATTTTAGGAGGTACTTATGAATAACTTTGTTCTTTATATTGTAAGTTTTCGTAGATGTTGAAGGTTACCTAAAACAATCCTTAATAAGAAATTTTAATAATATCAATTAAAAGCTCCAGACTTCAACTTAATCTATATAAGTAGCAAATACTGTACGTTTACCTTTAATCCTCTTTAAAAATTATGATGTAATTACCAGACCCTCAGAACTACAGAAATTAAACACAGGTGATATTAACATTTAAATTCACATGCATTTAAAATTTAAATGTTTCGCATGTTCTCTTGAACGAAATGATGGCGATTATTATTTTTTAATTAATAACATTCATTTGCTCCGGAGGTAAAGCGCTGCTAATGAACAGCGATTAATTTTAATAAAATTTAAAATTTAACCTGAGTGAGTCATTATTTACGGGAAAGTACAGGAGTTTCATTTTTGTCAAGTGAAAGAATAATTTATCTTCTAAAGGAAAGAGTCATGATATTTTGTAAGTAGGACTTATGTTGAAGGTAAAACATCGTGAGGGATGCCTAATATTCTGGAAGGTGATTTGTAATTCCTCTGCAAAAGGTTGCGGAGGTCAAACAAAACTCGCTTGTATAAAAATCTTACCCCAATCCAAGATCGTAATAGTAACAGGAGAAATCCAAGCTCTCCGGGGCAAGGACGCAATCAGAACTAAAGCCAAAAGGAAGATATTAATATGAAAGGAATCAAATAATCGTGAAAATGATAAGAAAATTGTGCTATGAAATGAAATCTGATGACATAACCAAATGAATCCTTTTGGATAAAAGTAATGGACTGAAGTATAACACATTAATAATAAAAATAACAATATTCTTCTGTGTACTATTTACTGTGAGACCGAAGTGGACGCCGTCTGGCAAAACGATTTTTTAACAAAAAATCTCCCTTGCGAGTAATCTGCCTACATTTTTAATGTAACCCGACCCTTCGCCGAATTTAAGAGGTTCAGTGATGTCACTTCGGGGGATAATGTTGAGAAAAAATGCGTGAGTGGATCGTAATAATGGATGGTCCATGCATACAGTTTTTTGGAACCGAAAATAGCATGTAATTTGCTTGGTAAACCTTAATTTTCAACTTCGCTCTTGCTGTTTTATTTGTCTAGTATATATTTTTCTAGTAGTACCGTTTTTTAAGTTGGTAACAATTTATCTCAAATCCTGGTAGGAATAACTGAAATCCGTCCAGGACTTGAGTTAAATAGTTCAGACGTAGTTAATAACTAATTTTGTATCGATTTTCCACACGAGCGAAGCCCCGCGCAAAACCTAGTAAATTAAAACTTTCGCAAAAAAATGTCAATGACATCAAAAATAAAGATTCCGCCGCGTCTGAGACGTTTCCGTAGTTCTGCCTTAGAATCGTATTTCCCCCGTGAATGACCTCGCTCGCTCGATTCTATTAATTTATAAAAATACTCCCTGAATAGTGTCTACGTCTCCCGCCGCCCGCGTCCGGCGCTCCGGCATTGAATCCTGGACACTCATTTCCGTTGCTGATCGCGAGACGCTATACTAAGAACGTTACATTTTACGTCTTAAGACTTGTTGACTCTTGTTTTTTCTTAATTTTATTGTCGGATTTAGAAAGATTTGCTTTTAGTATATCATTTTAATGTACTGACAATTTCCCTTTCTATGAATTAACTAATTGTGAATTTTAAACTATTAGTATCATCATAGATTGGGATAACATGTCTCAACACCAGATGTAGACTTAATGCCTAAGTACTTAAATAGATCTTATGTTTGTGTTAATACAATTTTAGTATCATTTAATCTCCATAATAAAAGTTCATTATTTTTTTCCAGGTATGTGGACACCGATACTTTAATACACCGAAATTTGAGTTCCATGTAAGTACAGAGCCAGTGTAAATTAGAACCTCCCATTGTCTCCGGCGGCAAACAGCAATTTGCTGTAAGTATTTGCCTCCGGTGTCGCCAACACTGGGTGCTGTGGAGATCTGAGATTGCATTGCGTGCTGACAATCCCTGATCAGACAACTCCAGGCTCCAGCAATCTCATTATTTATTATTCTTAGATTTTGTATGTCAAGTAACGTAAAAATGCTTCCATAATTTTTAGTCTGGTAGCAACGAAAAAGCATCAAATCATTTATTCACGTGCACAACAGCATTGACTAACTGTCTACATAATAAAATATCAAGATCGTTTTTCTGAAGCATAAAAAGTGAATTTTCTGTTAGTAAGTGAACTCAGCTTTTTGAGTTCATAAAGAATCCTTGGATAGCGCATCTAACTCTTATGGTACCCTTTTTTAAATAAGAGAACGTTGCAATTATTTCCACCTAAAATATATGTCTTCAACATGTTATTCGATACAAAAGTTACGCCAATTCGCATCATAACTTCACGCCATCTCGGCTTACACGACAAACCGACAAACTCGTGAGATTCCATTGTAACGTGCGAAGTTCCCGCGGAACGTTTTCAACTATTTTATCGGCGATAAAACTAAAGTTTTATGCGTCGCACGCCACGCCACAACTTTCGCCATATAAATATTTCGATAAGACCCGCCGTGTTGCCGCTTTATCACCTCAATTTCAATCGTAAAAACTTTGACTGCCCTCTGGAGATAGGTCGGGATTTGCTAATAGTGTAACGGGAGTGATGTCATCCGCTGATCTGAAAAGGCAAGTTTTGACCTTAAATTATCAGCAATTTTTGGGTAGTTCGTTATAGTGCGCTGTCAATCGGAAACGCTCAAACGAACCCTTGGTTCCCTGCAATCAGTATCAACAACTAAAGTATTTAACGTATAATAGGTATGTTAGTTACTGGTATACCCGCTCAATTCACCCAGCTATGAAATGTTGAACATTTCTACATGCCCGCCGCCGCCGTGTCGTCGCTGTAAGCCGCTTAGCGTCATCGTCGGCAGCGCGCAACACTGTTTCCATCACAAGCATCGAAATGCACCTATATTCTACCTAATATTTGATATTTTATTTAGCTGCTACTTTTATAATATGTCCGCAGATACGCGTAATAAACATATATAAGTTAGTTTGTTCTAGTTTACGTTCCGATTTCAAAAATATCTCTATTTTTCCCTACCTGAGATATAGTTTTTTCAGCTGAACATATAGTCCTTAGAAGCATCTTGGATAAGTGATACTTTCCTGTTACAATGTAATACGGTACCACCACTCATCAATCATCATCAATTGCACAAAACATACCAATAATTTGATCTATTTAAACAAAAGCTGCCACGCTACGAAGCTAATCCCAAACATATCTCGAGGGCCCTCAGAACGGCCGCTCCGAGGGCTCCGTGCGCCGTCTGTTTGATGTTTAACCTGCAGTGGCATGCACTTTCGTGCTCGGATGGCGACAATACGCGCGGTCGCACACACACCCCGCACCCCGCACCCCGCACCCCGCACTACCCACCCCGCACCCCGCGGCCACCGCTCTCCAAATACACTCGAGCATTTCACAAAGTGAATCCCTGATTTCGCACCTCGGATTTCCTGGCGGAATTTAAAATAAAATCTATTTCGCTGTGAAATTTAAACTGCCATTTTGTATTTTGGAGGTGCACGATTTGAAATTGTGGGCGGGAAAGAAATAAGAGCGCCGTGACGCCGCGTTGTCGGCGAGTTTAAATTTATTTAGGTCTCATCAGAAATGCTTCACTATGTAAAACGCTGTGAAATATTCTGTGAATCTTGTAAATTTAGACTATTTTAAGCTAAAAATTCGCTACAGATATAATCTAGCTGTTTAGATAATGCGTGTAATTAACAACGAACAGCGAACACCCACTCGCATTACTCATTGTGGATTTCAAGTACATTACCGCGAGCACAAAGCGTATGAAATTTAATAAATTGAGCAAAACCACAACCTTTAAAATGAAACCCACTGGTATCCCAAGGGCGATGTTTCTCAAAATTACCTTAAATAGTAATTTTACCCACGTAAAGAGTAATTAACAATAGTGCAATGGTTTTGGAACGTAAATCTGTCACACAGATAAAATCTAATTGGTCTGCGTTTGAGAATCCAATTTATCGGTGAGACGGGTTTAGAGAGCCGTGCCGGGGCCGTGCCGGGGTGGACGGCGCCGGTGCGGGCTGGCAGGTGTAAACTGCTGTTTTTTAGAGTTGACTGACCAAAAAGTTCGTTTAAATTCGATCACTAACCCTGAAGAGATTTTACAAAATTCGTATGCCCTGTATAATAAAAAAAAATTGAAATTCATTCGTTCGACATCAGTCTATGTCATATCGACCTACCTTAGTAATTTCGATGCCTTTAGTGGTTTTTTCGTCGTATTTCAATTATGTTATCTTTTATCTATACAATGGTTGCTGACTCCCTCAGTCTCAGATGCTATACAAAAACACAAGATATATTATTTATATATATTAAGTCTCAATTTTCTATTTGTATTTAATGACAAATTACGTTTTCTGCATAGAAGGGATAGTATTTACATAAAATTAAAAAGTACGTAATACACAATTTTTTTTTATTTGAATAGCTAAGTGGGACGGAACCCTGGCATTGCTACCTATGGAGACTCACGCCTGCTCTTGCCCACTTTTATTTCAAAACCTGTAAAGAAGCGGCCAGTTAATTAAAACTTAAGCTAGACTCGATCTTCGCCCGAGACTTCAATTAAAAAAAAACTCCGGCGCGAACTTCAGGCGTGATTGATGAGCGCAAAAAATGCAACGTGTACGCTGATTACGCCGAAACTAAGGATTTCAATCGGTTGTGAAAAGGATTATACTTTTCGATGACTAGCCACTAATAAAGTTGTTTAATGAATTTTGTTTTTGTACATCAGTCTGATCCGTTTCTTTGATGGTATGGAAGTGAGAAAAAAGAAACACATACCGTGCATTCTCCAATTATTCCCACGCAGTTTGTCCGATTTAGATTAAAGGCTAAAGATTAATATGATCCATCCAAATTGCTCCTGAAATTCTATTTTTACGAACGCACCTTTAAAATATTTTTACTTTAGAATTACATGACAGATTTTCCACCTAAATTAATAATCCTTAATTCATACCGTGATGTTATGAATTAAGGATTATTATATATGTTATACCTATGTTGATTACCTTCTTTTTTAACACAGTACACATTACATTACATACGGTACCCTTACTATGATAACGATTCTAACATATAACTATATCTGTTCATTACTTTCATAATACTCGTATCATTTACTTACCTACTTAACAATCCGATAAACAATTTGTACTCGACACTCCAAACACATTGTTTATCTGAACCCTCCCTTTTGTTCTGAGGGCGAGCCATCAAAAGAATCTCCTCTAAAACCCACGGTCATTACGACGAGGGAAAGTGATTCAGAATCGGTTATGAGCCCACCCTCGGCGTTTACAATAAATTGAGACAAACAGCTCCTGCTGGCGCGGGGAGGAATCAAAGCTGCCAGAGATACATTGTTTGTTAAATCCCGTTGCTGCTATATATTATTATAAATGTTGAAATATTTACGACGTTGTAATGACGAAACTGAAGATTGAATGATTAAAATTATTTCACATTTTTATAGTAAAATGTAACGTAAAATATCGAGGATGTAATTGTTTTAAAAACACAACGTATGCACGTAACGTACCCATATTTTAATCTCGGACATTTCTAATCATGTTATAATAAAAATATTTCTTTTTCAAATGCGAAATTATTGACTGCCTTGTTTATTATTGATGTTATAGATTTTGTTGTCGCCACTTTCGACGTCGTATTAACTGCCTCAAAAATGAAACATATTTATTTTTTGTTATTTTTTCCTTAATTCCCAGAAAAGGTAGCAGAAGGTTTCCTTATTTAAAATACGTAGTGAGAAAAACGGGAAGTGTTTTTATAAAACCATAATGGGCACGAGAAAGTGATTCAGTGGTGATCCCGGGCTATCCTCGCCGTAATTGAGACAAACATCCTGCGAGAGGGGATGTGGGTCAGAGCCTGCTCAGGCGGACAATGTGCTTATATTCCTATTCAAACTATCTTTATCAGTTTATATTGAGGTTCTTAATATATTTTGACGAGACACTATTGCGATATTTTTGTGATATCCTTCTTGCGTTTATCCCGATCTAGAGGAAGGAGCTTGGGGTCAATCTATGACCCTATTGAAATTAAAAATTTAAGTTAACTAACTTAAACTTTAGAAATACCCATACGAACTATTCTATTTATGAGAAATAAAAAAGATTACTTGTGTACATCTGTTTAGTTCTAGTAAATGGAAGTCGGCATTGTATATATATATATATGAAGCCAGGGTCAAAAACGTAACATGTATTGTGTCGAAGCGAACAAAAGGTTGCTCGCCCTATTGACGAACCGATTAAGAACGCACAAACATATTTCTCAAACAAACAAGTTCTGATATCGCTCCCTAAATTATTATTAGGGAATGCCTCAATTTATTACGAGAGAATAGAAGCCCCTTTTGTGTGCTAATGGCGGTATTATATCGGACCACCATTGCTACGTTCAGTATCTTTGCGGGTAGACAGACAGCTAAACATCAGTCTCGAACGTATTGCATAATATAACTATACATGTACCTTGTGAAATGCAAATTCAACTGAAATATACGATGATTTGCATTTAAATGAAAAGGTAGCTAATTTTCTTTGAAAGCTTGTCTGAGTAAAAATGCTTATTAATTTGTAAACGGCCAACTAACGTGGCTCGCCCGAATTACCCTTGCATTAATTTATTTTTATTTTAGAAGTGAAATCGTCAAATTTCTGTTGAAATATTTGACCATGGGATATTGGACTTCTAAGTCCACTAAAGTTCATTTAAAAGTCTTTACTCATACAGTCTTGAAAATACTGAATGGCCACTCTCAGCTGTTGGGCATAATGGTAATACAAGTATTTCATCAATTCACTCAACACCACTGATTAGCTCGTGTGACATCACATATCATGTCACAGAATAATAATGCTCACAAAGTAGCTGTCGTGACAGACAGGCTGTCAGAGCATTGTGCTCGGAGCCGCGGCGCAGCAGACGTTCCCAACACTTGAAGGCCTGTTTTGTTGGCAAATGAAATTCCGCCTGTCACCCCGCACCAACAATTGTATGATTTGTACAATTCTCAGTCTCTTACAACACGGCCTGGAATACGAATAGGGTGCTGGAAATCTGAGCGCGGGATTTGCTGTTTGAATGTTCGTGGATTGTGGAGGTGTGATTTCGCGCGAGTAACCTCGTTGAGGTAGTTTTGATGGTATGACAATTATATTTTTCGATAAACTCATCTTCTATCTATTACTTAGTATTTATTACTCTTAACTACTGACACAATTTGAATCTCAATCCCATCATCATGCCATACAGCTGAACGTGTCATTTCAGTATTTTAAAGACCGTTGGCTCTTTACCCCGTAAGGTATAAACATGTACGTATGTTCTTACTACGTTATGAACCGGTGTTTTTGAATAAAAAAAAATGAAATAAGCACCAGGATTGAAATTCAAATCAAATTAGTTTATCAGCAAGCAAGACTATACGTACGAGTATTTATAAAAAAAAAATTACATTAGCGTATTGTAGAATTTTTTTTTCCATAATTACGGTTAACGAAAATTAATCAAAGCACCATTAGTTATTTTTATGAGTTCCCTCCACGCAACGCGATAGGTGCTTATTATCAACAATAAATAATTAGCATGTCTGTGGGACACGGCGAGTTATTTCACAATTAGGCTGATTTGTGAGCGCAGGTAATTTAGCTGAGTTATGACCGGGACGTGGACATAAAGTATTATCACTGGAAGTAACACCGCCTCATGCAAAACACTCGCAGTCGATGATTCTATTCTCAGCTGCTCTGAGTGCACCCATGCTGAACTCGACTCAAAGGCATAATGACATATGGCTGGCCAATCTTAAAAGAGAAATTCCTAGTTAATTACTTCATTAAATCTTACGCTTACTCTGCACTGAAAATTTAACAACTAGTAAATACAAATTAAATTCTTTCTGGCTAATTATCATGTTGGCATTAGCGAAATGAATGTGATTTCACCTCGATCTCTACGAAAGAGATAGCGTTGTCCTATCCTTAAGTAGCAGAAACCATAAGACACAGCAAAATCATATACTTTTCGTTTATTAACATTGCCTTTGTGTTTTTGGTGCGCCTTTGACCATGTTGCCTTCTAGTTACTTTGACTCCATGTGCCGGGACGTGCCACCTTACACGTAAACCCGTAGCGCGAGTCATTTACGAGTTAATCAAAAATTAATTACTCGGATTTAATATTAATCGCGAAAGTGGGATTTAATGAACGCTGATTACGTTTGTTATAGCATTAGTTTACAGCAGACACGTTAGTGGCGTATTGGTTTGACGTCAGCGGCTTACATTTGGTTAATTAGCTGTATGTTTATTATTATTTGTCTGCAGAGACATTCTAATAATGCTATTAATTTTCTATTCACATAAAATTTTGTACAACTTTTCTCTCTTTGAAATGCCTCTTTCCACACGGTACCGCTAACCGCTTTGGCGTAAACTTTTATTTTATTCTTTATAGCGTGAAGTGATAAAAAATATTAAGTATGAATTGCTGTATGGATTTCAGGTTATAAACCGTGCACAGAGATTGGCTACGACTACCCGTTATTGCATAACTAATGTGAACAACAACAACAGTTGACCGGCGTCTCGTGAACTTGCAATCGTGGGAAAACAACTCATCCAACTTTCCTGTGTGTTCGCAAAAACAACAATTTCCCCATAAATCCGGAGGTGGCACAATAAAAAGCGGGGTGTGAGAAAAACAGCCATTTTGTGTCTTATCTGGATCGCAGCGTTTTGTCTGTTTATGACAGCCACTCGAAGAAACTACCTTTTTAATCAATTGTTTTATTCTTACTTTAATAGGTAAAATTTAATGTAACTAATAATGTACAATATAAGCAGATTAGTGGATATACTTATAAAATGTGATATTATCTTATTTTATCACAAAGCTAGGTCTATTTAAAATTATTTGACGTACGGAATTGTTAATCTATAAATCAATTAGTTTAGGAACATTACAGAAATTCCGTTAGCAGCCCCCAGGCTTTTCCGGTAGCAAAGAAAACACATAGTGTGTACAGTTCATTCATTTCTCATTGAGATCGATGCTAGCAACCTGTAACTAACCCAGTATCATAAGTTGCCACCAAGCCATCCAGCTAAAAGTCTCGGGCTCTGTCTACTCGATAAGGATGAAGATGTGCGTGTGTTCAATTTTATAAACATCTCTAACAAAGAGCTACAGAACAAGGAAAGTCACTGAACGATAAATCTCCTCCGTGATCCAATTTGAGACGTTTTAAAAGTCCCGTATTCAGTGAAAATCCCCTGTTATGCCGTGTTCCGTTCCGCGGGAACACAGCAGCAGCCATTGTCGTGATGCCCGACGACAAGCCCGCCTAATTGGCCGAACATAATGCGCTGTTGCTCGTGTGGGGCTGTGTTCCTATTGGATGGTACTCCGGTTCGGAATTTCGAGTAGGTATGTTGTAAACTATACTATATGGATGATTAAATTGACATCAGCCTATCCTTTAGTCGCCTTTTCCAACAGCCATGGGAAAGATATAGAGATGGATTCGTCATACTATACTAATCCATATAGAGAACAGCTATTACATGAAGAGACGTGAATGAAACCATAGAAGTATGCAGGGATCGTGGCAAGTGAAAAGATGTGATCTCTTTCTACCTCTCCGTGAAAGAAGAGTTATTTTATGTAGCGGTCTAATGGGAATTTCCAGAAAAAAAGTATTGTTATTTGTAAAGGTCTATACCATCTGTGTACCAAATTTCATCAAAATTGGTTCAGTAGTTTTTGAGTTTATTCGTTACAAGTAAAAATAAAACATTTTTCTTTACTATAAGTGTGGATGTATGAGAATTACCATTGCTAAGAACACAAGCAAATTCTCACATGTATTACAAACATTTTTGTTTAGTTTCTCCCTCTATTTTCACACATAATTAACCAATAAGGAAAATGCTCTAAGACGTCTACCTACAGCGTAATCGTGGTGATTATCCGAATCGCTGGATAAAAAACTAGCGCCATTACTCTTAGCGAGGCGGCTTTAATTAAGGCGTCAGTGTTCGTCAGCCTCGCCTCGCCTCGCCTCGCTTTGCCTCGCACCGCCTCGGCTACATCGCTTGCATGTCGCGGTTTGCACTTATCTGTGCTAATATTTTTAAAATCTGCCTTTGTTCGCTTTAAGGCTGTTCACATAGTGATTAACGTTTTATATATTTTTTTGATTTTATCCGTTTATGGGTTCCTATTCAATCTGCCACAGAAACTTTTTATTGGTAAACTCAAACCAGTATAGTTTTTTCATAGAATAGAATAGAATAGATTTATTTTCAAAATTGGATACAAGGTATCACTTATTGACGTCACATAACTTAAATCTAATTATAACTACTACCGCTTCCAAAGCGCATGTGTAGAAGAAGCGGCGGAACAAACTACACTGCAGCATTTTCATAGGACGTCAATTTACAAATATAGATCTCTTAAATCAAAATCGTGGACGAATGCACATTGTCTACATTAAAAAACATGTATGAATGTAGAACTGATTATGTCAATACGAATATTTCGTCAAATAAAATAAATATAAAATAAAATATGTACATACTGTACAAATTATGTCAAGATTATGTCAAAATACACAAGAATTAAGAGGCTATTATGTCCAGCTCGGGCCACACATGTTTATCATTAATATAATCATCCGTGCTGTAATAGGCTTTCCTACAAAGCTCAACTTTAATATACTGTTTGAATTTTCTATCATTCATTTCAAGAACACTTTTTGGTAATTTATTATAAAATCTTATACAATTAATCAGAAATGATTTCCCTACCTTAGCCAGCCGATTTGCTGGGATCGACAACTTGTAATTGTTCCGCAGTGATCTACTAGTACATTCACCTACTTTTTTGAAAGAGTCTAAGTTTTTCCTAACATGCATGATGTTATCGAATATGTATTGGGAGGGCAAAGTTAAAATATTTAGGTTTTTGAAAAAATCTCTAAGGGAATCTCTTTGTTTAAGACCGTAGATATATCGAATTGCCCTTTTTTGTAAAATGAAAATAGTTTGTATGTCTGCTGCTGATCCCCAAAGCAGTAGACCATATGACATTAAACTATGAAAATAACTAAAATATACTAGCTTAGCAGTTGCCACATCCGTTAAATGCCTAATACGACGAATAGCGTATGCTGCAGAACTAAGCCTTTTAGAAAGTTTTAAAATGTGAGCATGCCATTTCAAATTTGAATCTAATGTTATTCCTAAGAAAGTAGTACTATCAACAAAATCTAATCTTTTACTACTTATACTAATATCCACATTTGCCTGCCGCACATTGGGAAGTGTAAACTTAATGCATTGGGTCTTATTTGCATTTAACAATAAGTTGTTGATTGTAAACCAGTTAGAGATGGCGGCTAAAGTGCTATTCACATCATCACAGATTTCGCTACGGCGGTTCATTTTAAAAATTAGTGACGTATCATCTGCAAACAACACGATGCCAGTCTGTTTCTCAATCATGCAAGGCAGGTCGTTGATATATATCAGAAAGAGAAAAGGTCCCAAAATGGAACCTTGCGGTACCCCAATTTTTACCGTCGCTCCTTTCGATTTTGTATTATTTAAATCTACATATACACATATACACATTTAGTCACTTCTATACCCCTTGCTGGGTAGAGAGAGCCAATTGTCTGAAAGGCCACGTTCAGCTGTAAGGCTTCATGATAGAATTGATGTTTGAATTAATCACCACCGCCCACCGAAATCGCGCCTAAATCTAATTTTTATTTTAACATATGCAAGAAGCCTAATCCTTTTTAACTAAATGTCCTTTTATACGATGACATTAATAAAACCTTAATAAATTTTATATCCTTTCCATCTTTTTAAAAAGCATAAAATCGATTCAACGTACCGTTGAATTTTGAATTTGAACAGAATCGAGTCGGCGTACCGGAAACAAACTTAAAATATATGACAAAGTCTCAGAATATTCTGGAAGCTGTGTAACCTTTCTATTTCTATCCCTGCCTCGTATTCATCGCCGGACGCAAAGTAAAGTAGGCCCTCCTTAATTGCGATCTTTTGTCTTTGTGTTCCGCCGGCGAAGGTCGTTCTCACTGAATTTGTTCTGTGTTTGCTGAAGAATACAATTTCAATAATTCTAGCCCTCTTCGTTACTTTTATACAAATAGAAATGGAGGACGGAATTAGGGAAAAGTATTTATAATTTCATAAACAAGAATTGATTTATACCTTCTTGATGTTTGAATACCAACATTTAAAAATTAAGAAGGGCTGCTTTTCTATTAAATGATGATATGCGAAAGTTTGTAATATTTGTTACTCGGGATTGATATAATTTAGTACACAGGTTCATTTAATTACATGGTCAAAATATGTTTTAACAATTGGGATGTTATGCAGTCAAATACCGGTATATTCGTAAAAATCAAATAGCTGTTCAATGAATTAAGAATCTATTTTTGTTCTTAAACAATAAAAATCTCCACAGGAATAGCAACAATAGTTTTCTGTGCTTCGCTGACAATGTACAAGTGAGCATTGATGATTTCAGCGGTGTGTGCGTACAGCGGACAAGCAGACCGTGGCTGTTAGTAGCTGGCTCGGCGGCGAACAACCGCCTCTCTCACCGCTAATCCCCGAAGCTTTCAGCACTACAGTACTGCAGATAGCGTTAGCCCGTACTCTCGGTCACATGAGTGTTATGGATTCGTTTTGCCCGGTAGACCCGTAGCTCTGCTTGTTCCAGAGATGCCTCTTAATAGCTGTGGGAATAAATAAAATTAAGAGTTTGCATAAATACCGTCTTTACTTTTCCACTGACAAAACGAGAACACCAACAAAAATACTTTTAAAAAAATGACATTAAAAATAAAGAAATATTCTGAAAACCTTTTTGGTCATCCCCAACAATGAGGCTAATTTCCGACGTAGAATATCGTGTACAACAGAATTACGCACCTCTTGGCACTTCTGAATAGGAACACAGTGTTTGCCATGAGCTAATTAATATAAGTGACGTTTCCCTGTAATGATTGCTGAGGTCAGGCAGAGGGTCACCTTGTGATAAAATAAAGCCAAGTGGAAGAAGAGGAGAAGAAGATATCCGGGACAACAGAATTTCGTCACTATAAGAAGCGAAAAACTCCACATAGCATTCATATTTTTCAAAAATACGTTATTAATTGGCTCTCTGTAAATACACATCTATATTTATCTAAGCGAAAACTTTTAAACTCCTCGTTAGTTCAATGATTTTCATTTTACAGTTGAAAAATAAAGTAAAATTTTATCTTGATCTCGTTATTGGGTGAAGTCACTGGAAAAGTCTGTTCGCATTCGTAAAGGTGATTTAATTTGGGATCTAAGGAATTTTAAAAGGTATTGGAATCCGTGGCGAATTTTTATTTTTACTTTACGTCTCTTTAGGTACACTCCCTTTACTTCTAATCCGATACGTTAGCGGTAAGAAATTATCGTAAGAAAACTCAGTCAACTGGATGTGTAACTATGATCCGATATGGGTCAAGATCCCGTGCAAGGACTGCAGAGTTCAGACGTACTTCACGTTTGACCTCTGCTTCGTGTGAAAACCAGACTAACTCAATCTCGGTAGACCCCAGTGTCCTCTCTATGGAAATGCGGACGCTACGATAATGATCCCTTTACTTCTTAAATAAAAACCTCAATTGTATTGTGCGGTTCTGTGCATTACTACCCGGATAATGTTTATGGTATAGTTGATCCATCAGGAATCCGCTATAATCCAACCAAATCTGGGAGTTTTCCTCGAAAGCAGAGCTACTCTTCGTATTTTTAAAAATACAATCTGGCGTTGTGTAATACTCGTATAAGACCCGATTTTCTTGGAGACATCATATTTTTGCTAATGAAATCTTAAATTAATTTTTGTATCACATTATAATGTTTTGATAGAATAGAGACGTATGGTGTTCTATTTTTGAAGTGAACTTTCAAAATACTATTTACTTGGAATACTGATTTCATTAATCAAAAAGTTGGCCATTTTTTGCCAGCCATTATAAAACACATGAAAAAGCAAGTGTCAAATTACGAAAGGATAATAGCTTACATAAAAAAGAATAAAAATAAATATAATTTACATATTAACATGTGATGCAACAACGAAAAATTCTCAAAGTAGTAAAAACTATTTTGCAAAGAGATAGGAGTCGATCATACACCAACATTATTTTTCAATTTTGGTAGAACAAGGATTGCGTCGGTATATCCCTACTTGAGAGGAACAACACATCATTTGTCTTCAGCACAATAAGATACGCCGCAGTTATTTTTGGCATGGCGTTTATAAACTCTTCTAAATGTACGGTACAATTGAAAGGAAAATATAACTATACTCAGTCCGCCGCGAACTTAGACTTCGACTCAATAAATTTTTCTTAAATTTAAGATCTAACGCTTGACGGTGCAATTAATTGGAACTTCCTCCATTCATCTCATTTTTCAGTATTTTTTTTTATTTGTTCGTATATTGTTAGTTCACTTTTTGCTTTATTTGATTTAAATATTTTATTCTTGGTCTTAAATGTATAAATACATTGGTCAAAAACTACTTAACCTATTTTAGTTTTCACGAATCAAAGAATTGTATTGACACATTAAAATTTACATTTATACTTTTGTATGTTGTACATTGTACAATTTTACGTTCACTTAGTACATACGTACTAGTACTTATTGATAATTCTACGCATCAACTATCACCGAACCATCGCTGCCGCCCATGCTTTACACGTCTGAATTGCGGATTCTTTATTTTCATTATGACGACCGCGACTAGAAGCAGATTAAATACTCCTCGCCCGGACTCAAATATATTCGTATAATATTTGTATAACCATCCCAGGCCATTGTTCCGGATGCGTTATCAACCCTGTTTAGAATTATTAAAGCCGGCCGGATAAAGCCTTTTTTTGATACACAATACCGCGTTTTTTCTAAAGGAATGCTTTCACTATTTACATTTAATCTCGGTACTTACTTGTGCCAGTTTTACGCTGTTTGTTTGGGCGGATGTATTATTTATTTCTACCTGAATAAGACGTTTTTTACAAAGCTTTGTAATTAAATATTGTAATGAGATCTTTATGTTTTTTATGGTTTTGTTTTCAAGGAAAAACAATCTTTTTAACATCTCCGTACAAAAAAATTATTCTGTATTTGAATAATTAAAGAATTTACAACTGAAATCATCAGTTTAAAGATTAAGAAATTAAAAATAATACTGAGTTAATTGTTAACACTTAAAATGTAAAAAAGAGAACCACGTATCTAATTGAGAATTACCCAAGACTTTTTTATTAACACTCGATCGGAGACTCGTGAAACAGCTACTTTACAATCCACCATTTCAATACATACCGGTTACATAAGGCTATACGAGTACCCAAACTAATTAAAACATCGGCGTCAAACAGACCTAGATAACTGGCTACCATAAATCATAGGTTCAGCTCGTAATACCTCTTTCAGTGTAATCTGTACTGATCATCGGTGACGGGGCTGGCGGAGACGCCGCCGGGGCGGGGGCAGCGGGGGGCGCCCTTTGTATTCTTAAACCCATAGACATGTTTAAAACTGGCTAGATGTTTGTTTGTAATGTAACTACAGCAGTTCAAAATCGATGAAACAAGAAACAAAAATATATCCTTTAAAATTAAGTATAGTAAGGATTTATAAATATAAGGCATATTTATAAATCCATACTATATCGGATAACATGCTAGCCGATGGACTTAAAACACACACAAATATGAGACAGAGAAACCCTCTGAACGTGAATAGAAGCGTGATGCCCATTTTCAAATCAAGCCGTTGTCTGATTTCTGAGTTATTGCTATTATTTTGAGTGCGGACAGGTGGCTAGGTAAAGGAAACGAAAGAAAACCTACTTATCATAACTAGATATTTGCCATGTAGAATCCAGTCTAGCAAATATCGATAGAAGTCCGTGTTACCGACTGATTAAATCGTCAGCCGCTCCATTACCCCCGACTATATATACGTTCAATACTAATTAGTATGGCCTAATGCCACCTGTAAGCGGGATTCATAGCACGCTACTATGATGCAGCAATGACCCGTATCATTTGAGCTATATTCATAATGCTTTTAGATTCTTACGAAGCGGAGGCAAAAGCTATTTATAAATATTGTATAAAAGTAAAATGGGACTTTACTTACTTCTAAGAAGGACGTTTTTTTCACAATAAAACCGCTTCGTTTTTGATGGTCCTGAATGAAACCATTGATCTTTCAATGGACATACAAAAAATGTAAAATAGTTTTTTCCTTAAATTCGACACTTATATTGACGTAGACATCCACCATCCCAACATCAAAGTAAGTTTGTTTGTTATCGCTTAACGCGTTCTTGTTTGTTATCTACTAAACCAATCCTATTTGTTTTTTAATTTTACGTAAAAATATAATAAAGAGTCTGGAGAAGTGCATAAGATACTTTTCATTCTCATAAAAACAATAGTTCCAGTGGGATTTGCAAAAATCTGTATTCCGTTTAAGGCCAAGCTGCGATTGAGGGGTAGTAGAAAAATAATTCTAAAACTCATACAAGAGCGAATTCTAAAGTACTTATATGATAATAATTTCAGCAACAAATTGTTAAAGCACGCTTGCCTCCACAGCCCAACAACTCGCTTCAAAGGGCCGCGGGTCCCGCTTCGCCCGCAGGTAATGCTTCCCAATCGGACCACTTTGCGTCCCGTAAATTTCCGCCTCGCGACAATACTTTTACGGCGGTGCGTGACTCGCACCAAATTACCGCACTTCGCTCATACTTCAATGTCATTTGCGGGGGAATTCGGCCTCGGAAGTAGATATTGAACGCAGGCTGTACAGTGTCTCGATTTGTTAACATTGTCATAGAGAGGAAATGTGAATATATTTTAGAAGTATAACAGGATCATTGATCATAACCGATTTACTTAGCGATAAAGGCCGCCTTTTGTTTACGTCTTTTTGGTGCAGTACCTGGCGGTGACCGAGCGATAAACATATATTTACACAAATATTGCTCGTTTAATAGGATAGGATAAAGCATTTTTGCTGACTTTTTTTTCCACCGCGTGCTTCCTTAATAAGAACATAATATTATATTATACATACATAATTATATTTTTTTAGCTTATACATATCTTATTACTAATCTAACTTCTTTAATAGCCTGTACGAATCAAAGCAGCTTGCTAAAACGCTTAACACTCAACACGTCTTAACAAATTCAACATAATTACAATTTTCATCAAAGCGCCGCGGTGCAGTAGCTATTGCGGTTAATTTAAAGTAAGATCGGGGTTAATTGCTAAGAAAACATGACCCGCCGTGTGGAGAGGCGCGAGAGGGCGCCCCGGGCCCGGCGAGCGCCCCGGTACTGTGAGCAAGGCCCGGCGTTACTTAAGATCTTATGGCATACTTTCTGCGTCACGTACAGTGGACCACCTTTAATATATCTACGGTACAAAAGTATCCTTTTCTTTGTGGCCTACTGTACTCGGTTGTACATCAAAATAATTAAAAAACTCGCAGAGCTATACTTTTTACTTCATTCCTTAGTTTTAAGGAAAATATGGTTATGCTTGTCAACGTGCAAAGTTTCTGTCTATATCTGTGTATGGATTCTACGGATGTAACTAAATTAGGTAGGTATTAGTATTAATAACGAACGTTTCTTTACGAGGCTTTTAAGGAAGCATTGAGACGTTAAATAATGTCAGGATTGTTAAATCGCTCACACACTGGCCTACTTCCGAGCGTAAGTCGCGCGGCGCGGCGCGGCCTGGGTCACCCCCTGCACTATATAACTCTTAGTTTTATGTCCTGCCACCGCACTCACTCACGTATCGAAGAATACGTGGTTTTAACTAAGCTGGTTATGTAATAAAAGTGTACTTTCTTAAGATTTCTTTACTTGTAGATTTGAGAGACTTGTCATGCGAAAGTAAAAAGAAAGCATAGCTTTTCGAATATAATATTACAATAGAATTGGTAACTACTGGAAAATAATGGTATAAAAACTGATGGCTATACGTTTAGATATTGCATCTTAATTTTGCGTTTTATTTGAAAGCTTTACAACTACGCAAAGAAGTGCAAACGTTGCAATTCGACGACAAAATTATCTTTAAATAATATATGGCATTTTTATTTCATAAATATACTATAATCTAAATTTGAGACTTCATTCAAAAAGGTGACAATTCAAAAGGTAGTGTTTAACTATTTAAAGTGACTTTAATAATGTTCAAGTAATTTTAAAAAATATAGTTCACAAAATTGCTTTCTCTAAGGTTAGTTCAGTAACCGTGCGGAAACGTGCAATTAGTTCAGTAGTTTCAAACTTTATCTAAGAAACTTTTCTCTTTACCTTCGGCACAAATTTCAGAAAATGTGTGTATAGATTTTTGAAACATGAGCCAAACCCATGATGGGTTTGCTTTTCCTGAAATAGTGGTGGAGGTTAGACGGGAGCCAATGCATGTAATATGAGTAACCTGACTTGCCCAAACCAGGGTCATGGTCAATGGCTCACACCGGGCCTTCACCCTTTCCAGGGAGGTAACGATTTAACCAGGAAAAAAAAGTAGTAAGATGCTAAAATAATCTTATAAAAAAATCTTAACATTGATCATAAATCCAGGAAATTGTCTCGTTTATCAAAACAGTGCGTGGCAACAGCATATCCATTGTAAATTAATAAGGTCCCGGCGTGACATCCAATCTGTCCCCGGGGGCCCATCGCCGGAGGCTTTTTGCCAAGAATTGCTTTAATATTTCTTCCAAACAAGTACCTAAGGTCACGCTGGCAAAAACCCCGGAAAGTCCCGTTTTTGCCGCCAGGATGTTAATCTTCGTCGCCGCCAGCCGTTTGCGGCATTGTGGGCCCAGGTCATTAGTTTAGACGAAAACTCCGCGTTATTCAGTGTCGCAGATTATGAAGTGCGCCCGGGCTTAGATGTTTAGAGCTTGAGTAATGGTTAGACTTTAGGATTAACCCTGCTTTTAGTCTATACAATAATCCTTAACATAATTTTTATTTGCTCAAAACATGGATCAAGGAAATCTGTATATTTTATTTCAGCAACGGGAAAATTCAATAACACCATGTATAAATAAAAACAATTTTATTTTATTAATTCCTGATTTACAAATAAAAATGAAAAAATTGTACAAAATCGTACGTCCATAAATTAAATATGATAATAATATTATATTAAATTCTGGTATAAACTGTACATTGTACTATTCTTGTAGCTTTATTACAATTTCTTTATTGAAATTAATATAGGGCGCCTTCTTATTGAATCTATCTGAAAAGAATGTTAATCACTTGTTCCTGCGCGTTGATTGGCACTAGAAGATGTTTTCATAACTTTTTGTACCTATATCTATATAAGTCCTTATTATCTTCTGCTTCCTATAATCTGATATGGTTTGTTACATATGTCATAAAAACCAGCGGAATATAATTATACTCTTAATTTCGTGAATTTTCTGTTTATCTTTTTTAATTTATACTTACTTAGTCTCGTGGTAAAAAGCTCCATTTGTCATTCCTCCTTATAATGAGTAGAACCACAAAAACCTGATACTGATTTCTGTGCCTACATTAAAGGCTTGCTGAAACCTATTCTAAAATATGACTTTCACACTCCCTTATATTTTAACTCTAACTACTTTGTACAATCCTACTGACGCCTATGATCCTATAACGCGTGTTTTCAATCCAAAAAGCAATTTATTTGGTAATGCCAGTGGGTCGGAACTCGCGGCGAATGGCAACGCGCTCCCAAACCTTGTCATGTGTCGCGCCGTAATGCTAAGAAAACACGCCGAAGTCGCGACAAGCTCTTAGACTATAAATTGAAAGTACTACGATGTTGTTTTGACAATAATAAACAATCGAACCTATATACACGTAGTATAGAAACCATACAAATGTATGGGAATAATTTAACACAATTGTTTGGAAACAAACATGACAGTCAATGTTTTGAAGAAAGGAAAACATAATGTTTTATCGTGATTGTGACAAATAGCCATCTACAATACAGCATGGAGGCGAATTTAAAAAAAATGGGTGATGTTTCAGACTTTACTGAACAAAAACGTTAATGTGATCATAATTATCAAATACTAGCTTTTTTCGCGTGTTAAATACTCATGTCCTCCATACTCCACATTATTGTATTTAAAATTTCATGAGAATCGGTTCAGTGGTTTTGACGTGAAATACAAAAAACAAACACTCACACTTCCACTTAACTTTATAAAAAAACATTCGCTATTCTTTTTAGACAATTATATAACAAGGTCATTGAAGATTTTTAGCTGAGTGCGGGGCGGGGGCGGAGAGGGTCCCGATTAACGCTGTAATTAATATGTCGTCATTCCCCGGGCCGGGACGCCAGGGCTGTGGGGGGCCGGGAGGAAATGGCCCGACGATACCACGACAGTGGCTCTTTGTAATTTTTTCTCGGAATAAATTTAAAGATTAATAATTGAAGGAATTTGAATTGATACAGATTTAACGAAACCGTATTAAATTTTCTCACGTTCTCGAATCAAACAAAAAGAATTTTTTAAACTTACATAGATTGCAAGTAGCTGCTGACAAAGTTGCCTGTAGATAACTGTACTGTAAATATACAATCAATTCAATTAATAATATCGAACTTAAACCTCAGAGCGACTATAACGTTCCATTAGTATTTAATTTTCTTTACTTAGTTCTTATAAACAGTAATGTGGTTTTGAAGTATCTCTAGAATCGCGTTGCGTTGCGTTCGTATTTATTTCTAATTCTTAATTATTGTTATCTTATTTATTTTCTACTTTATCATATTGCAATGCCAACTTAATAGGCAGCCCTATCACAAGACTGCGCCGCCGAGCGACCACCGCAAGCACTAATAAGGACTGGCCGCCGAGTATATCTTCATTTGCCCTCCCCGACTACCCTCCGTTTGTCAGCACTGCCCTGAAATATTGCTTCACATCCTGAAGGGTCAGTGTTATTTGAGTCTTCATATATCATGTTACTTTAACCCTCAATGTATAGTTTAATCCTATCCAATATTATAAATGCGAAAGTAAGTTTGTTTGTTAACTCTTCATGGGTTATCTACTGAATTAATCTTCTTGAAATATCACGTATATATAATTCAGAATTTGAAGAAGGACATAGAGCATTTCACTATAGATGTGAAAAACGTGGCGTTTAGTTAAGTTGAGACTAAAATAACCTGTTGAATATTTGTTAGAACTAACAAAAATGCCTTAACCTTCCATTTTTAAATCATCCTTATCCAATGTCGGACATTTGCAGACGAGTCGACTGTGGCCGAAGGTCGGCGCTGATAAGGTATCGGCGCTGTCGTCAGCTTAGGTCGTTTTTGTACCGACAAGACCAGCCTCATTTTGGCCGTCAACAAGATTGGAGCCCCGATAACGCAGTGGTCGCGCTGACGGCTTTCATGTCGGGTCAGAGATTCGAATCTCGGGACCGCACATTTGGGTTAAATGTTTACGTGATGCAGCTGTTCTGGCGTTAATATTAAAGTAGATGGGTTTGATTAATATGAAAAGTTAACCTTATAGTAGCGGCAAGGGAAATTTTAGTGTAATTCAAATGATAGAAATATCTTAAGAGCGAATCATAAGTAAGAGTAAAAAGGCACAGACGAGCAATACGTACTCAATTTTCTCTAATTTAAGCAGAAACATACAATTCAGAATTTATTTACAATTCTTTTTGTGTTTGCATAGTTTAAGTGCACAACAAAATGTAATTACAATTAGGCTGCGAGACCTTTAAGATATTCAAATGATGCTCTCAGAGGCAGTGGCAACGCTGTGCGAAACACTGACGGTACAGAAGCTCAGCTTATTGTATAGACTAGAGTCTGCATAAATCATGTTTCCATGCAAAAGCGAAGAGATTATATGTACATAATTACATATGATCACATCATCTCTTACGAGGTAGACAAAACTAACAATCATGGAAAGATTGGGAAATCACGTACAGCTGTATGGCTTAATGATGGAATTAGTGACATGAGGTTAGGTTAGTTAGGCTAGCCATTTGCTAGTCCATTGCCTTATACGACATCCATGCGAAAGATGTGGAGTGGTTATATTATAATGCCTTATTCATACGCACAATAATTTTGGCTATACGTTGTCCGTCAGTCAGTCTCTCCCTTACTCAGTAACGGAAGATTGTAATTTAAATAAATATTTCAATGAAAATTTTATAGGATTATAGTAACAAAAGTATGAAGCTTTATCTCCGTACAGTTTTGTAGTGCAGTGCAGTCGCAACGCTGACTTGCATTTAATTTGTGCAGATTCATGCTAATGACCGTGTCGCGTCCGGCAGGGTTGCCCGCTACCAGCACTCGCCGCCGGGAAACGCAATTAAACGGTTCAACCGGATATTTTGTCGAGAAGGCTTCGAGATAAAACTTCTAGATCTAAAATAATCAACTAGTGTGACGAGATATTAAATGGTTTTGAAATTATTGATTGCTTAATAATATTGCAGGGAATGACATTTCGGAATGGGGAATTAGTAACAAATCAATTAGCTTAAAGAAATTGCTGCGAAGTTTCATAATAAGACAAACCAACAATAATCAGATTTTAGGCAGAAAATGACATTTGCACCATTACTGTACCTTTTTTTTATTAAACTTAGGTAAAAACTAAATAGCAAACATACAAAATAAATGTTATAAAATAATCTTTTTTATTTGTGGCAACCCTATAACAAGAGTCGGGTCAGTTTTTCCTTCCGTTGCTTCACAGCAGACGAGTTTTTCTCAAACATCTAAATACTCTGTAACCGAATTGGAATAAAATAACCTTAATTAACATTATAATAAGGTTTAATTACTCGGCATCGAGCATCACGCAATGAACAGCGCCCGGCGTCTCTCAGAGCCGCGCCAGCCGCTCTAAAATTTTATGTTATTACATATTAATTCAACGCCGCCATTTGAGTGCCGCCGCCAAATTGTACCAGCGATTTAGTTGCATTGCATTCGGTTAAAAACCTCGGAGAACTCCCCAAATTGCCGATGGCCTGTGGATTCGCATTTTCCACGAGTTTGTTCGTGATGTTAATACAAATAGCGTTAACATCGCACCAAACCAGCGAGAACTGAAAACGAAAAACCGTGTCGCAGTTCTAATTATAATCTTTGGTCGTGTTCAATTATTATTATTGGTTTTATGCCACCATTAAAACACGATTTCTTGATTTTGTGCCATATATGTAAACTTCTCAATATTTATATACACACAACGACGATTGTTACCACTTCTTTTACAATATATATACTTCTTTTACAAAATAATACTTTCTATTTTACATTCTGAAAAATTCTGTTTATACATGTAAAGAACCGACATTAATTTAAATTATGCCGCGTTTTTCTAAACGTCATTATAAGATACTGTTTTATCTTACTAAGTAATGGCGTCCAAGACTGTCGATAAAACAGATGGTAAAAATGGCGACGCTATTGTGATATGAGAATTTGGGATTTACATTGTTATAACAAGGATTACTGATTATTATAAAAAGGAATTGAGAATCTAAAGAATAAACATTGAATGTCGTTTCTTTGTCATTTCAGGTGAGTTGATGTCATTTTATTTTTAAGTTTTTACATTTGTATTATAGTTAAATAGGTAGCCAAATACTGAAATAAATCTTTGTCATTTCAGAGCAACGCAATTTGTTTAATTGAACTCAGTTCCTGTTCATTCCAAAACACAGTATTATATACATATGAAATTTTACTAATTATTAAGTTACATACACAGTTATTGTTAAATTTTATCGCAAATTAACACTGATGTTACTTTGACTTGAAAAAATTTTTGAACCCTTATCAAGACCATCGGATTTCTTTGACCTTATCGTTAAAAGAATCGATCATAACTCTATTTTCTACCGAATTCCAGATCGATACTTGCATCCGGTTCGGTGACACTACTAGTGACTGTCTTTAATCGAATGGCGTCCTCTCGGCGCCTTCACTCGATTTATTATTCGACAGATACGTCCATTAGTTTAAAAGTCTAGACAGATCTAGTCCACTATCAAGGAAGATTGGGATCTGATGCCTTTGACGGCATTATTTCCTTGAGAATTATCAAGATAAGATTGAAAAAATGCTTGAGGTTTTATTCTTTTAAATAGGAAACAAGCGTAGGTATAGCTTACCATTGTTTTAAACTGGATTCCCTGACTAAATACGAAGCTAATTCCGTCTGCCCTGAGTGAACTTGTCACTCAGGTATTAACTTCGTGTAGTTATAAACTCCGTAGTGTGTTCTCATAGATGTGCCGTTCTTAATCGTCAAATAAATTTATGTAAATAATAGTGCTATTGCATGACTAAAATAGATTAAAAAAAATATATTTACTATATTTATTCACAAAATATTTTTGAAGCCGCCCTACATGTAAGGTTTCTTGTGCGTACACAAGAAGGCATGCACTGTGTGGGATGTATGCTTTACATTTCCTGAATAAACCGCTCCGAGGCGTGTGCTTATTGGTCGCATTTATTGAAAATACCAGCGCGAAGGAATGTTTGGTTATGGAAATAGCATCAGGCACTTACTTCAATGTATTTTTACATGCCGCTTGCTTTCACTTTAGAGCAGGACCATATCTATTTTTTAATGTGGACGCCATAAGAAGCGACTTGAGGCTCAAATATTTCTTCTTGGTCAACAGAAGGTTCCCCTTGAGACATGGTCAAATCAAGAAATCTTCTTTTGAATTTGAAAGTGAAAGTTAATTAATTTTGATGTAAAAATGTTATTTTCTTACAGTTGTATAAGCTCGACCCTATTAACCCATTCCTCGCGGCCAAAAGCGAACGAATCCGCGCTCATATTCTTGCGTTCTAATCAGTACCTTTGTCTCGTCCAGTTATACCATAATTTCTAAATAGGTTTTTTTATTTGGAGATACAGTGACCGGATCTACACACAGTCCGCTCATGCCTCTTACAATAATCGCACCCCGTTGCTCCTTCCCAAATGTCAGATGAAACCAAAACGAACAGGACGCCGATCATGAGTGCTTGTTAACTCTATGTGCCTGACGTATTTAAATAAATATTCAATTTTAACGAAATAGTAAAAACGCACACATAATGGATCAAACCAACACATGGAGTAATCCGCACAGCATCGCGCTGCAAAGTAAAATAAACTGCAAATTTGTAACTCGAGGAACGATTTGCTTGTATCCAAGAGTGCCGTTTGAACACAGATGTGGATCTAGCTAGACCACGCGAATATTTTAACGTCTAGAGGCAAATTACGCACGCCAACTACGTCTGCCTAAAAATCACGTTGTCCATCTATTCCATGGGAATGTATGACATTCCCATGATATCATCTGTTAGGCTAGTTTGCCTTCTTAATTTGGCACTTACTCACTTAAATACCAAATTTCAGCTTCCTTCAGCTCAGAACCTTTCGCTTTACCTTGTAGTAACTTACTTAGTCATTCAGTAACGCAAAATTTCAATGCTTACTGTTGATTTCACAAATCTTAACAGCCGACACGCTTGGTATTCATACGTACGGGTGCACTTGCTGTATCTAGTTTGTTGTATGTCTGTATGAGTGCAGAAGAAGGTTGGTGCGGGGCGACCGGCGCTGCATTCGCGATCAAAGTGTCCGCTCCGATGCTTATTGCTCTATTTTTCATTGTGAATCGCGTCTAGCGAGCGATCTCATGTGATTGGATTTTTAATAGGAATATTAGAAGGTCCAATAATGTATTGTCTTTTTGTTCAAAGTAATAAAAGCTTACACAAGACCGACCGAAATTATCTTTTATAAATGTAATATAATCGGGCACAGATAATGTTCATGAGCACATTTATAATAACAGGTAAACTTAACGACAGGAGATTAGGTCAGTCGCTAAAAATATACTTAATTAAATTGGCAGGAAGGACCCGTGGACAAATGTTGTGTATCAAACCAATACGCTTCGATGGTCGCCCCGCGCTCGACCCGTTGGAGATTTTTATAATTTTATCCTTTCGTCGAACTTCCTGGAAGACCATTATTAAAAGGAAAAGTTTTAAAAATATTTTATATAAGTAAAAGGTTAACTGTAACTTAATTTTTTTAATAATTTTCTTTTTTGAGAATTACTCATAGCTAGCAACAATTTAAGCAAGAAACGGATATTTTTAGGATAAGAAAATGAAGGTATATTAGAGGAAAACATTCCTCAGTGTCCTGTCGCCTCATCTATAAGTAATATCGGCAGCAGCTGTTGACAGCAAAAATACACAGCGCGATTTTTTGCCAAAGCCTTTGAATCCCGCATAAAATCATGAAGCTTCAGACGTAATAAATTAAATTACTCGGCGGCTGCCATTGTCATGCAAATCCCGGCCGTAACGCACGGCAATAAAGCCTCCGGAGAAACTCGCAGATTATGAAAATGGGCGTAATGATGACCGCTCCAGAATATTCCAGTTTTTGTTTGAGGAATGTATCTCTTAAGTGCGCCGCGTTCGTCAGCGCCGGGAAATTGTGTCCATTTTCTTAGCTATTTATATCTGCAATAAATCTTTATTATCCGCGTTTAGTTACTTTTTGGCGTTTCTCGTTAATGCGCCCACAAATGCGTGGGTCGTTCTCATTAATGACCGCTCAATTTTTAATGTTGACTTTGCTTGTTACTGTTATTTATTTACAGATTTGATTAAAAAATGTATTCTATGTAAAAAATCATTAGAAAATCTTTATGTTCTTTTTATTGTTACAATAAGAAATCTTATACCGTCATAATGAGAATTGTCGGCCGAGGTCGATAGCATTGTACGCACGCAGCCAGGTTGTAGCAACTGATTGCATCCCTCGTAGCCGATACAGCGGCTCGTAGACGCTCGTAGCACTGCGTAGCTTCTACATGTAGATCAATCGACTTTCAATCAAATGTAGAATATATACATACATACATGTATATACGGGACAAATAACACAATTAATCTAATACCATGTTTATGTTAAGACAAATAGTCTTTTCTGCAGTATATTTCGCAACTCCGCTCGCATAAGTAAAAAATTGGAATGTTATTGTATTCTTTTATTTTAAACATGCGCGAGATAAACTTATTTCCTTAATCACCTTTTACTATATCCATAAGGAAGAGCGGTCCCATTCTAAACTGCCGAGAAGTAACGACATATTTTATGAGTTCTTACACCATAATAAACGAGATCATTATTTCTCATGTCACGTTAACTCGCTACGCCGTAGCCGCCTACGACACATCGGCGGCTACGAAGCGTAGCACATCTACGCAGTGCTACGACGCGCCGCGCTCGCGTAGAGAAATAATAATTTTGTTTCAAAATGACGTTTGTTTTAGAATTTCGGAAAAATTTAGTATACAGTAAAAGATATAAATGTCGTGAAAGCGAACTTCAATAGTCCCTAAAATATCGAATCTGAGAGTCCCGCCACCGTGGTAATAGAATCGGATTGCTCTGAGGAGGCCGGCGCGCGCTCACTCGGCGACAACGTTATGCAAATCCCACGAAATTTCGATAATTGCAATCGTTACCCCGAGGACTTTCTAATATAACCGACGACAAAAATTTATATACATAACATAATTTATTATAGTTTGACTTGGGGCTTTACATACCTACATATAATTACGTCAATATTCCTCATGGGGAAGACAGAGCCTCGAAAAGACTGAAAGATATAGGTGCATTATTTCAGGATGGAATTAAGATTCAAATAGCTTGGAAGCCGAAATAAATAATAATAATTTATCTTTCTAATATTTGTGTGAAAGAAGATATAAGTAATCAAATAGATTATAATTAGTAGAATACAATATAGCAACACTCTATACGTTTTTTATTATTTTATTCAGTATATTAAAGAATACCATACAGTTACATATTTGCGGTAAATATTTGGCAAATACAAAGCAAGTTTGAATAGCAACGCAATCAACTACGTTGTTCACAGCTTATATTTATAAATATAAATATATGTATAAACTCAGATAACATCAAAATTTCAACATCAAGAGTGAAAAGCACTAAATGCCTTTTGGAAGATTTTATCATATTAATTCAAGTCTGAAGTGCTCAATACTTTAATGTCATGTAATAGAGCAAATTAATTGTAATGAATTATTAATAAGCCAATTGCTTTTCATTGACAATTTACATATTTATAGAAACTAAGAACTTTTAATGATTTAAGTTCAATTTTAATGCTGTTTTCTTTTCAACTTTTCTTTCAATTGAATAACGTTTGCTCGGATCTCCTCTCTTACTCGTGTCTCATCGAAGTAAGGTTTTTTCCTCAAAACTTGGGTTTCACTAAATACAACATTCCAATCCAAACTAATATTATAAATGCAATAGTAAGTTTATTTGTTTGTTTATAACCTCTTCACGCATTATCTACTTAACGATCTTCTTGAAATTTCGCGTATTCCACCCCGTAAAAACGAGATTATATGTATGGATGTGTGTATAATGCATACTCCTCATATTGTGAAAAGGTTTACTAAAGTTTTTAACGGTTAGCCGGCTCTCTGAGCTCGAGCGCATTGACCCCAGAGGAGGTCCTTTTAAAGGCTTCACATACAGTTACCCCACTTCGTCTATCACCATTGACGTACATGTTGCTAGATACAGCAAGGCCATGCATCGGTTTTAGTAGATTGATTATTTAAGTAATTACAGTCATTTAAACACGTCTACATTCTGATTGAAGTTCCGTCTATTTCTCGACAAAAAATATGAAGGAGCAGCATAAACGGTACTGCGGCAGAATTACAATTCGATTGTAATTCTTTTATGTAAATTATGAATGATTGACCGATTATATAGAGCTGAAACCACTGAGCGTACCCCACGGTAGTAGGAAAGGTACATTTTGTATGCACGTACATGGGCAGGATTACAACGCGAACAGAAAACAATATGAGTTATCGGTAAACAGTGGACCACATAGAAAAGTACCACCTTCGACACACTGACGTTACGAAAGTAAAGTCTTTGTTTATGAAGCACATTGAACTTTGAATATTACTCCAGAGTCCCTCTCTCACATCTTTACATATTTCCAGTTGCACGTTTAACTGCTTTGTGAACGGAGGTCCGCATGTCTCCAATTTATTGATGTAAAAATAAAAATAAATTACCATGCGAGGTCTACCCAGCGTTTGATCAATGTCGCCCGCTATACATCGCAAGTTACCGACCCGAGTGCGGCCCTGTATTGTTTGCTCGCGGTCCGTGCGCGGGAATATAAATACGCCACTTAGTGCTCCCGCCGCCAGCCCTGGACGCCGCTAAAAAATAACATTGCACTGAATACATACCACAATTTGTGCTTAAAGTTCTATGGAAATATATTTAAACACGTACTTATTATACAAATATTTTACTTCAAGCATACTTTTTAAACTGTTATTTTATCTATCTTTTCTAAATGACATTTATGTTTTCATTAATGCTGAAATAAAGTAAACAAGTTTAGATTGCGAAAAAACGCCTAGTCGAAGTACATTTCATTTCCATTTTTGCTCGTGTGAAATTCCGTTTATTTGTATTCCTGTGATAATCGTGGGAAATCCTCTCTTAGTGCGCCCTTAGACTGCATAAGTCATGTAGGCTATGCCTTTCAAATCTCCAAACCTAGCGGTTTAGCCTCTGAGTTCATTTGTCCATAAATCAGGTAGTTTCCTCTCATATGTATGTAAATCCTCACGAAGGAGTTAGTACCTATATATATATCTATTTTAAGCGGTGTATGTTCTTCCAAGTGTCTGTGTGTCTCAAACGTCTTTATATCACGTAGCTGTTTGCTCCGGGGCCGTGCGTGCGAATATTAAACACCACTCAGCGGCGGGCGGCACGCATCGCCGTGATAACGGCACAGAGCGTAGAAGAGGTCGTGTTTGCTCTGTGGTTAACTGTTCTATTCGTGGCTAGGTGCTAGGGAGACTTTAAGACTAGTTTACATGAGATAAACGGTAGTTAACGTTTGAAGTGACAGATTTTGTAATAGCTTTAATGGAATTCTTTTCACGTTTTAAATTAGGAGAAGTCCTCACAAAATAATGAACGCATCGCTGTGATACTATCATTAGCACAAAGCATATCAAGAGGTCTCGTTGGTTTTGTGGTCAACTGAACTGCTTGTAACAAAGAGCTAGGAGGACTTAAGACCAGTTTAGAAAATTATAAGTAATAAGTTAATTAGAATAAGTATTTTATTAATGGCTTTAATAAAAAAAATCACATTATGATAGACCACATAAACTGGTTTTTCGCTGAAAACGTAGTCCGCGCAATGATTTAGATTTCAAATGGACTTGAAATTAAATTAAGAATTCGAATTCTCTACATTTGATCAAAATACACACAAAAATATACAATTTTGTCGAAACTCGAAGTGACTAAAATATTTAACAATTTTTTCCAATATGTTACTAGTTAAAAGATAAATCTAACACTAAACGAACTATTGTAATATACGAAAAATATTCCTATTCATAGTTCATCGGAATCCATCTCCAATCAGTGATTCAGCAACAAAATCACTATACAGCGAAAGCGGACCAATATTGCCAACTCGAGCTATTAATATCACTTCTACTAACGACTATTGATTGACTCTTCCAACTTCTCTTGCCCCCCCCCCCCCCCAAACCCCTCCTCTTTCAAGTGTGCATACGTATATGGATGAAAGGCAACGCCAATTACCACGCCAATTTAACTGTACAACATCCTCTGTAGAGCCAAAATAGAGTACAAACTATATTAGTTCTAAACTATAAATGTTAAGTTTAGCACGCTCACGTAAAATGCAAATTCCTGTCAATTTCCGTTCCTGAGGGAATTTCGGGAAATTTTATCTTTGTGCACCCGTACCAGATAAGGAACATAGCAGATATTAAATCTCTGGAACTAACAGTTTGGGTTGTGCGTCGATATGTCAGTCCATCAGTCGGAAAATTATTTATTTTGAAACCTATATACCTATTAAATTATATTGAAACAAATATATTATCTAATGTATTAAACATTAGATAATTATGTATCAAACATTTTGTTTTTTAAAGTATTATTTTAAGAAAAACTGAGGACAAAATTATTAATTTCTTCGTTTTTAAAAACCGAATTTTAAATTCCTTGATATAATTAAAGTAACTAGAATATCGTTTTGCGCTTTATCTCTCATTAATTCCAAAATAAATACGACTTACTATCTTTTACTCTTGATAGATAAGTCCATCAAATTTTACCAAAATGTTCTAAATACATATAAGTAGTATATTTCAATTAACTTTAAGTGATAACAAATAATCTGTCTGTTTGCCAAAGCTAACATAACCAAATACTGGCAAGATTGAAAGCGACTGATGGAACAAACAGAAGTTCAACATTAATACCGACATGTTCTGAAACTGTTTCAGTAGCAGTCTGCACTTCACTACACACACACATACGTGTTTTCTCATTTTGTTCTACAATATATACAATTTCATTCTAGCACTAAATTATAAGTCACTAACGTTCGCCCGCGGCTACCCATAGAATAAGAATATATATTTTATGGACACCGGTCCAGTGGTTGAAATGTGAATAAACAAACTTTCGCATTTAGATAAAAAATTGGTTGGAAACATTTTACTTAATAAAGATAATAACTTAAAAGTACATTTGTTACATGCAGGCAATAACAAAAGACTTTCCATTGCATTTTCATTTTTCACTCTTATTATAAGCTGCAAGTCGATGACCTGAGGCATAAAGATTCACAATACGCAATTTATTTCGCTATTGCATCGCTCCGTCGGCAGTAGGAAATTTATATGATGGCATCGAGTCCGCTAGTCGCTCGGCGAGGGAAGCGTTTTCGTCGGTCTCTGAGTACTTGATTGCTTTTATTCATCTTTTATTGTTGCAACGAGGTTTGGCTTCGTTTACTTTGCGTTATAAATGCAGTAGCTCCCGGAGAACATGCACTTCAATAAAACAAGTATTTGCACTACAAGAAATATTGTATGCCTTATGCGTCGTCATGGACATAATTGTTCCTCAAGATGCAGGCAGCCAATCATCTTCATCCACCTGGTATTAAGTCCCCAAAGCCTTCACTTTTTGGATTCGAGACTAGTATCTAAGACCCCTGAAGGGTAAGTCAGGCTTTCACGGGCAGTGCTTCCTGGTAGTAACTATTCCAGTGAATACACCTGAAATGCAAACAAAATATTGAACCAATTTCTAAATAAATCCAGGCATTTTTCATATACATACATATGGTCACCTATACATCCCTTGCGACGTAGACAGAGTTAACAGTTTTGAGAAGACTATTATCAGTGAACTATAAGTCACACAAATTTCGTTTTACAGCGGAATTTGTCGTAACAGCTAGTTTCTTTTATAAACGAACATCCCCCCGCTCAGGCCGGTCCACGGCAGCTTCACACGTGTGGCGGTACTGTAATCTACATAATTCCTGGGAAAACCCGCTGGACTAAATCCCTTGCTCGGAAAATCGGCACTCTTATGGCGGGGACGCGCCCGGAATTCTGATTAGCTACTTGGCTACTAATTTAATGCACCAATCTCTATGCACTCCAGGACTGCGCACAGCAGACTTACTGCGTCTTGTCTGAGCGTTACACGGTAGTAGAAAGATTAAAAGACCGTTGTGTTTTAGGGTGTCCGATGGAGTTATTTTTTCATTTAAAAATAAGTTGAGAGTTGCAACTTTTTAAATGTAGAAACAGGGAATGGTGAACTAAAGTTTAAAAAATATAACATGCTCTTAAAATATATTTTTAACACCAATATGATTTTAACGGTATTTGATCTTCTTTTTCCTTTTTTTGAATCGTCATTTTGTGGATTATAAACATACATGCCATGTGGTTCCCGGCATTTTAGAATAGGACCACTCCATCTCATTCCCATGGATGTCGTAAAAGGAGACTAGGGGAAAATAATAAACTTGGGAATCTTCTTTAAGCGATGGGGTAGCAACCTGTCGCTATTTGAATCTCAATTGCACCAATAAGAAATACAGTGTGGCCTTTCATTCTTCTGCCTGTTGGTTCTGTCTTCTCGGTATGGGATATAGACGTGGCTTACTTACGACCATCTATGGATACTTCCTTCGCTTCATCCACATTCACGTCTGCCTTCATGCAAACTAATCGGTTTATGTCTTTATATTACCACCTTCAAAGCTGTAAGACAGTTTCGATCACAAATTAACCATTTTCAAAACAAATTTACACTAAGCTACTTCTACGCCGTATTACAAGAGTTGATCATTCGGCAGATAAAAACACGCCTATGGATGACATTTTTGATCTAAGCTTCACTCCGTAGAAGCGCCGGTATGAGGAGACCGGACAAAGCCTTTCTCCAGACAGTGGATAGCGATACACTTGCCCACTTTGGAGCAGTTTTCCTATGATTACACAGCTCACTGCGAACAAAGGCGGCCATCGATAACGCGCAGAACAATAGCGCGCGCCGGCGCTAATGCCAGACTTGGGAAATTACATTTTTCCACAACCGAGAAAATGTAACAAATAACCTTAATTGCTTTTGGAATTATATAAAATGATAGTGCCAGACGACAATCTTTCCATTTTAAGTATCTTTATTTTACAGTTGCACGCCTTAAAAGAATAATCTGGTCCCTTAAGTTTAAAAGTTGAAAAATTTTAATACTTTTTGTTACATAACATGTATATAAGCGTTTACCTTAAATAAAACTAGAATAAGCTGTCACTAACTAAAATAACTTTTTTTTGTATGTCTTCACGTAGTTATTTTACAAGCTCTTATGTTATTCAAGATGTTACGTTTTCGATCTGATGAATCAATTACACATAAAAATATTAGAAAAAGAAAATATTTGTAGGCATTTTTGTCTTTTGTTTTAACACAAACTCAAAAACTACTGGATCAATTTTCATTTGATAAAGACAAAACCTTCAGAAGTAACATTACGCAATTTTTCAATACAATCACATAGTACTGTCACATTTGCATTGTCCTTTAGAAAAGTCAGAATTCCCGCCAAAGATCCCGGAAATGTGGATATTAACCGGGAGGTCCGCGCGGCGTGAAATCGGATCTGAATAAACCTCATCTCTCAGCGCGGGAGAGCGGCCCGCCACTCCCGCCGCTTGTGCCGGGACGCGACCGCGCCCAGGGCTGCCAGGGTTAAAAACCGTAATTACTTTTCGGGCCATAAACACATTTCAAACGAACTCATAAACAGATCATATAGTGCATACAGTAAAATTACTTAACTATAATTTTTTTCTCCAATAATTTTGAATAGCTAATATAAAGCTATTAAAAATATATTCGAAAGGAGTCATAATGACAAAATCTTTCATAAGCAAAGTTATTTAATGCTGCTATTTTGATTCGCTACTTTTTTTTCTTGTAAATGCTAAACCCATTCATATCTTAGATGTTAATAACCTTTTTGTAAAATTGCTCAGGGATAAGACCGCCTTTGCTCAACATATTCAAAATGTTCATAATTGTTCTACATTTGTATTTTTAAGGGCAATAAAGATATTTTTTATTGTATAGCTTTCGATTATAAATGAGCACTTAAAATTCGCCGCTTCTTTGGCTTCCATATTGCACTAGTTTCTCGTATTGACCTTGCAAACCACCGCAAAACGAATAAAGAACAACAGATTCTTGAGATAACTTTTACCTAGTTATCAGTAACTCAATTCTGAAGTCGTGTAGAAGTTGGTAGCATCCCTATCCGTTCCCGCCGATCCCGGTTGATCCGGGATCTTGAAACAACCCGCGAGTTACACTCGGACTTGTGAGCCACCCGGCTACACCCGGCCTACACCCGGGCGCCCGGCCGACCCGGACAACTTCACGGTTTTATAAACTCCAAGACAACAGCTGCGAACGGCGACTACTGCAGAACACACACCTATAGAGACAAAGCTACTAACAATTGATAAGTTGCACACATACATAAAATTACGCCTCTTTTCCGGAGAAGAAGGCAGAGGGTACATCTTTCCAGTTGCCAGGAAACCGGCCTTTTTTTTATCTTTATCCACATTTATTACTTTCTTCATGCAAGCGCCCCTCACTAATTTAGGACACTCTTAATGGGACCTTTGCCTAGGACGTTCCTGATTTGTATAAGATACACAGATGTCTGGTAAAGACTTCAGATGCAGACAGCAACAAGTTGCTAGCCCATTACCTAAAAGAAGAAACCCAGTATTTAATTGACTTTAAAATATTATCTTTTACAATTGTTTAATAAGTTTATATTTATTTATTTCACTCATTTTTGCACAAACGAATCAACGTGTTAATAATGTCAGCTGCAACCGAGTTAGCTTTGTCTCTACATTATTTATCCTCCAAGCGGCTATATCGCGAATTAATTCTGTTAGCGCGGGAAATGTTGTCTTCGCGACGTAATGCTGTTGCGAGTTTGTGTCCGCGAAAAAGGAGCATTAAGCGAATATTCCTTAGTTGCTGCCGACTTCTTTGATAAGATTTTCGAAGAAAGAAATTCGTTTTGCATTTACTTTTAAATATACAATTGTTTCTTGCTGTCTAAAAAGTAACTTTTTAAAATATCCGTTTTGAACACAGTAATTTTAACATTTTCAGAGTTGCAGATTAAGCATTGTCTGTAAATGTCAGTGCTGGTGGGGTGGGGTCTGTTTTTCACGTTCGAGTTCCGTTTATTTCCTACATTTAAATAGGAATCTACTACCGCTCGAGGACTACCACTTCACTATATCCTGTACTTACGGATGGTTCTAAATTCGGAAGATAACTTATTGCCCGTGAGGTGCACTGCACCAGGCCGCGCAGGGTCTTTAGACCAGCGATTCAAACTGCATCACAAAACCAGTGAACTTATGAAAGCAACGTTCTGAATTAATCCCCGCCGCGCGTATAACCGATGAATTATGGATCACAGATTCTTTCGCATCGCCTGCTCGCTCAAAACAAAATGGCATACAGAAGATTAAACTGGCGCTGGCGCTGGCAAAATTAAACAAGCAGAAGGCTCAATGCCTGTAGTAGTTCCGAGTATTATTTTTTCCGAACTTTGTACTACAATATTATATATGTGCCGTGTGGTTCCCGGTACCAATAAAAAAATAGAATAGTGCCACTCTTTCTCTGTCACTCCCGTGGATGTCGTAAAAGGCGACTACGGGATAGGCTTATAAACTTGAGATTCTTCTTTTAAAATGGTTGTTGAAATAAGTGCTTATCCCCTAACTCGTCTCTTATGACAACCTCGGGAAAGAGGAGTACTACGAGTATTTTGACATCACTGGAACCACTCAGCAGGTGAAGATTTATTGTTGTAAATATATCTTCTTCTGTATCTTCCTTGCTTTAAAGCGGTGACTCGCGACAGATAGGTACATGTTTAATCCAGATCTCTAGCCAAGCGCGGGCACAGCTGACTGATTTATTGCTGCGAATTAAATTCAATTTATACCAAACTAAAGTAGAGCAGCTAAACATTTCTACTATCGAATAAGATAAATTTGATACAGTTTCTGTGCAAAAGCGGAGTCTTAAATTTATTATTAGGATATCTCAAAAAAAGAAACAAATCGTAAAACCATAGTGTTTTAAATTGTATAGCGCACTGGCCGCTTAGAAAAAAGTAAACATTTAATTGTAGAAAAATAGTGATATTCAATTGTTAATTTTCACAATGATTGTCATGAATTAGAATTACTCACGATATTTTAAGTTTTCATATTATTGTTTTATTTTGATTTACCAACACGTAGTTATTTTATTTTATCCCGGCATATTCTTTTGAACAAATACGGACTTAGGGACAAGACAAAGTCAAATCCAGAATCAGGGTCAAAAAATACACTTCGGGCTCCAGAGTTGAGCAAACAGGATTAAACAACGAAGAAGAAGATAATTTTTTGACTAAAGTGCGAAAACAGGAATATAAACACACCCTTTATGTACTGCTATAGTCTGGTGAAAGTGGAAAATAAACACTATCAACATGCAAATATTTGTTCGCTGCGACCCGGTGTAGTGCAGCCAATCATTTGTCACGACGCGACGGAAAAAATGATCTCTTTTGTGAATAGAGAACTTTGACAAAAGGCACAACAGTCTTGTTTCACCACCTAGTTATTTGTTTGAAAATAATGGCACTGTAAAATTATTTTTTATCTACGAGTATCTATTAATATAGTCCTATCATTCCGATTTCTTTTTATCACTCACTTAATCAATTTTCAATCGAAATAAATCTGGCTGTGATGTGAGAAGTGAATCTGTTGCAGATTCATATATTGGACACACAAACAGCAACTCTTTACGCTAGGAGTTCCTTTCGCCTTAAGGTGAATCATTACAAAAAGGTGTATCATACACAACTCTCAGCGTGGTTTGAACCTAGATCCTTACAACTTGGTATACAACACAACAGCGCTGGGTCACAGGGGTTGAAGACAGAAAGAATGATCTAGGTACACATAGTAAATATTTTATGCTTCCTTCGATCCTAGACTAGCGTTAAAATCGAGTCATTAATTTACATTACTGTGAATAATAGAGCTGATGAGTTATCGTATTATGTGACGTCATCACGTGAGACCTGGATCGATGCAGGCCCCGGGGACCTCGCTGCAGCACCGCCAAATTAATCACTCCCAAATGGTCATGAAGTTGGAGCACTGACAGGGTTACCACACGATCCAGTGATAATTAGAATTCCTAGTAACTCTTGCTTACTCCTTGTAGAGAACCATGAAGTTAATCGACGTTTCAGGAGTAGGTAAGTCATAAAAATGTAAGACATGATTTCGAACCTACATGACATCGTTTTTCAATTTACTAGAAAAATTTTGTTAACTTTTAAGTTCCTATGAACAGAATTACTTTGAGAGTAACCTAAATTCAAAGTCACCCACATTAATGGCTTGGTCTTCCTTGCACTTCTATTATGAAATTTATATACTCGTACTTATAACAAAACTGTCTACTAACTATAACTAAACAGAGACACATTATTTACCAGGTCATTTCTGTCAACCCTAGTGGTGGGATGTCCCGAGTCGGACTCAAGTTTTAATTGTAACTCTCCCGGCGCTTCCTCGCGTGTTTCAGCACCAACGAGTATCAAACTGACAAAATATTCACTGCTCATTTACTACAAGAGAACGCCATTAGCTCTATTTACGTATAGCGAAAAAAATCCGGTAATTTTCTTAGTGTACCGGTCGGGTTCTACTGCGGAGGTGCGAGTAGTGAAAGGTCCTATATTTTTACCACAATTCATCTAATTTGGTTGATAAAAAGTTATACAACAGATCATTTCAATACGAATATTCACTTACTAACAATTATAAATTCAATCAGTGCGATTGTCCTGAAATCCTCAAATACAAATCAGAATCGTCTTGTCCATCAATCAAAATTATATTTTTTGCAACAAACATTTTTTTCTTTATTGAAAGGTTTTTTCTAACTTTCTTTTTAAAGCTATTTTCGACGCAAAGATCGTAGTTTCAATGAAATATCTCGAAATATTGCACAGTAGAAAGTGTTCTCACTGCATAAGATTTTCATAAAGGTGTATGCATACGTGTGAAACTACAGCACAATTTCACATTCATCTGCAAAGTTTCCCGTCTGCGCTCTACGTCTACGATAAAACTTTAGACGTAGATATACCTTCTTTCCTACACGTCTTCGCTTCTTTTTCTTGCTTGCCAGAACATGCAGGCATAATTAAAAATTTATACATGAATTATTTCCAAAGCCAATATAAGGCTTACTTATACTGCAGCGGTATACATACTCTTTTCTGAGTCTCTTTTGTGAGTCATGTAGATAAGTTTGATTGCTAGCCGATGTTTTTTCGGTGAGAGTAAACCTCTGAACCTTATTAAAGAAGAAGAAGAGGACCGCCAGGAGGATGGTGATCTTTACAATAACCAATTTCGACCCTGAAATCCACTAATTATTAAAACTTAATCAACCTTAGTCATAGGCGTCAAATTCAAGAGATACCTTTTAATTATGAAGAAGTTGAATAAAATATGGTTAAACGAAACGAACACAAATATGAAATAAAATCCAATTTAAGGCTGTAACGCTCACAAAGCTGGCATTCAGAGAAAAATACGGAATTCCATCGGGTCGCGACCCCGCGCGGCGCGCGTGAATTATACATCACGGCACTTACAGCATGACTCTCTGTTCAGACCATGGGCTGAGCCCAGGGTAGTTGAGGAAACATAGCAATGCCGATCTTTAATTGATGTATACTGAAATACGAGTACATTAAGGTAACCCGTAAATGAAAGGGGTTAGAGTTCGATACCCATAATTTTAGCAGTTACGTTAATTATTTGGAATGCAATATAAAGACGAGTCAATAGTGACAACACAAAAGACTACGTTTAGGTTGATGGCTGAAGCAATTGATATTTACAGATATGTTAAAAACTAACAGAAGTTCTAATAGGTATATTACGTTCCGGTTTTCAATAGTTGCTACAATTTCGGTTTTAAATTGAGAGCATTGTTTCTTACTACGTCTAGTGCTTCATGCCTTTCCTTTTAAACATCCTTAACTCCATATTATTCGGTAAATTTTTACCACAAACCACATCAATCATATCTTATATACTCGTACTTAGTCTCGGAAATGCGTTTATAAAATCAGAACGTGAAGGCGGCATGTAGGATGTGGAAGCATCGCTTAATAAAACGAATGAGTAATAAAGCTCAGCGCTCATAGAGCCTGATTTGCATGGCAATGGGGCCCTAAAACAACTGCCGGGAATATTAACCGAAAATACTTCAAACGCCCTTCCAGCCCGGTAGCTGCGACCGGCCGTATTCAACCTGTGGGCCGTGTGGCGGGGCAGCCCGGGGTATTGATAATTTTAATATAAGTTATTCAGTTAATCAATCCAGATTAAAGATTTGAAGTAAGGCTCAAATTTGTTATTAATTTCGCAATATGGACTACAGCAAGTGGTAAATCTTCCAGTAAAAAAACATTAAACATTTTTCTGGACAAAGAATTCTGAAATAAACGTGCATGGAGATCAATAGTAAAGACCGATATAATTTGATATTGATTTCAAAGTTTTATCTTATTTTGATTCCGCCATTAAGTACCTGAGATATAAACAATTTTATTTATTATATAAGAACTACTTACTTCTCCCATCCCAATCATTCCGCATTGGAGCTTGGTGTCCACTCTTAAATGAAACGCTAAGAAGGTATCTAAAACGCCCCTTATCTCCACAGGTGTCATGGATCCGCCACCGGGACCTGCACATCCTGACGGTGGGCAGCTACACGTACACGTCCGACCAGCGCTTCCAGGCGACGCACTCCCCCGCCGCGGACGACTGGACGCTGCACATCAAGTGGGCGCAGCAGCGCGACGCGGGCGTCTACGAGTGCCAGGTGTCCACGCAGCCCGTGCGCTCCTTCTTCGTCTCCCTCAACGTTGTTGGTAAGTCTCTTACTGCACATGACACAATGCCCCACAAAGAAACACAGTGCATACTGAGTCGGGCAGTAGTGGGATGTGGGACTTCACATTTGGGACTTCATATTCTGTTTATGACAACAACTTGAAGAATTTCTTCAAATGGTTTTCGGCGTCTACAAGTTCCAAGATTTCCAAGCAACCTGTGCGGTCGTCCTTGTCTCAGTCAATTAGTGATAAGCCTTAATGTTACTTCATGTGACACACTCACCCACCACGACCGACTGGGTGCAACTTATCAAGCTTCAATGAATGCTACGTCTTTATACAGATCAACCAAAAGTAGGTAATTATATGTAGCGACGCTCAACAGCGACCCTGGAGACACCATCGAAATTGGTGTATAGAGTCGAAAATGTCGGAAAGTAGCTATTGAATGGTATAAACAAGTAACTCTCCCTTTCTATCTTTGTTCAATTTTATCTTAACCTTAAGCTCGGCCACGAAGGGAGCAGACGCTGCAGCGTCTCCGCAAGACATATTCACGTTTCACCGACGTAGTGAAGTGGGACACCCGAGCGGGGCGCGGTGTGGGATCGCGGGACAATCCCGACAAATGGCGAGTCGGGAATGCGATGCGAAATCGCACCCAGCCATTGTCACGGAACGTTTTAACATATTTATTGGAGCGGATGGGCGTGCTTTGAATTAATCGGGCTCGCGCGCCCAAAACAGCAATTTGTTGTAAATCCAGAGATAAAAGCGGATACCGGCCGTCGTCAGCCGCAATCGAATTCATCACGAACGCTGTATTTGTCTAAATAAACGGACCCAAATCGAATGCGTATCGCGATCGCCCGCGTTTATTGTAACTGATAGCAGAATATGGCCGGCCGAAATAAAACGCTGATAGGAAACGTTATCCCGTCGCAGAATGGCCTTATCACCGGTTCCAAAGAGAATACGAATGATTTTTCTCTAAGAAAATGCAATGCTGTTACCGCGCTAGCTCCATTAGAGCCCCGTGGGTCAGTTGGGCGCTCGCCAGGGTTTTATAAATTGAGATTGCTCCATATCAATTGATGGTATAACTCGCGCCCGGTGTCGCTAAGTGCTCGGACTGACTGCGCGCACTAACGGCGGAACGGAACGCAAATAATCTGCAAAATTCCGATCGACTGCTGCTGAAGTTTCCGACATTCGAAGCACCTTGTAAAGTAAGTACCTCAATGAAATTGCATTACTTCAATCGTTTATCGAGCGTCGACAGAGAGTCGTTTCGTTCGACGATGAGACTCGATGAAAATGTTAATCAAGGAGAGCGAGCTCCTTATAATTTCCATAGTTCAACAATTCAAATAAGACATTAGCATTTAGGAAGCGATGCAGCCGATCGCTCACATTTGATATAATTCCGCGTAATGGTGCCGTCGGGGGCGTTTCCATCTCGACGGAATTTTTATACAATTATGCCGGAAATTGCTCGATGAAGATTGTTGCACAAATCACGTAACTTTGTTTTGAGGACCTCCATTGCCCAAATATGCACAAGCCGCTGTACTTACGCTTCATGATAGCTATTCGGGCCCGGCACAGCCGGATTAGTCGCCGCTAAGCCTTTCCGGTCGGCGGACAAATTAGCTAAGGTATACATACGTATATCGAAGCCGGTAGCTGACTCTAGCTCACCCAAAGCAGCTCGACGACACGACTAGCAACAAGACTAATGTTTAATAAATTAAAGCATTTATTGTTGTTGGCTGTGTAGATTTTTCTAGATTATTTAAAGTGTACAATCTCCATTAGGTGCCGGCGTTGAAGCTTCGCCATTCCTGATGTGATTACTCTGCGGAAGTACTCGACTTTCAAAGAGTAAAATCATTTAGGAATTCAAAATTCTCCTCGCGCTGGTTCTTTGAAAGCGGGCAATTTCCTCTATTCATAAGAATATGTGTTTGGTTATTCATGATTCTCGCGCGAACTCACTTCAACGATATGAAATATAGAAACACCATTTATTCTACAGAGCGCTTATAATACAGTTTTCATCATACGATTCGAGTTATTGTTTTATTTCTAGGTTACGCTTATAACGTTATTGGAACTCGCTTCAAACGTGGAAATAAAAGCTTCAATCTATAGAAAATTGTTTGATCGCAACGTTCGAATAACAATCAAACAATTTGCAGTTGGCACAAAATCGCGATATGAAAAATTGTTGTAAATGTACTACGAGTATTTGGAAACTCGCTTGCCTCGCTTGACGAAATGTAGTTTTCATTGTCAAATATACAAGGCTTTGGAACCTGCTACTTATGAATTTTCAAATCAATTCGCGGCATCTGACATTTTATTTCACGATCATCGGAAGTCCGGAAATAACGAGTACATTCGAGGCTTCACCAAGAACTTCAGGAATCACTTAAAATGGTTCTTCTTCTTATGGTAAGAACTATATGTCGCCAGTAATAAATCTGTAATATGCAGTTTGTAGGACAAACGTCATAAGTCAAAAGTGATAATTGTAGCTATAATTTGAGAAGAAACGCCATATTCTGCCGCCTTTTATAAAGCCCTGGATACATTTTGTAGATTATATGCCGCACGCCAACTAGGTGAATATTCAAACTGCAAATATTGTATTATCTTTATGCTAACATGTAAGAGACCGAATAATTAATATAAGACCTACTAAATTAAAGGGTGATTCTAGTTGACTGCAGTAAGTAGTTGTTCTGTCAGAAGGTCAGGTGATGCTGTGGTGTATATCTCTTTACAGCTTCCAAAAAGGATTGATAGAAAGATTTTATGATGTCGGCAGATTGCGAGGAGATCTACAAAAATTACATTAGCCAGTGGATGCAACAGCAGATGTTCGCGGACGACGCCCCCGCTGCGCCCGCGCCGCCCAGTGAGTCGCGTGTTACTACCGAACCCCTCTTAAAATCTGTGACACTTTTTCTAATGAATTAAAAACAGCTTATAAGTAACGAAGGTTGCATGAATTAGTTCAATCCGTTTCAGATAAAAGTTGTCTATTTTTTGTTAATGTAAAAGATCTTTATACTTACAATGACTGTCTCCTGTATTCTTAACTAGTTACTAACATACTACTCATTGTTTTAATAAGCAGTCAATTAAACGGAGCTTCATAAAATGGTTTGTTTTTTCTTTGATTATAGAATAGAAGTGCTATCAGTGTGTACTTTACTAACATAATATTATCATGAATGATTTATTTGAGTGATATTAACGAATCGAGTGCGCCTTTGTGTGTGAAAATACAATTTGGAATGGGAATAAAATGCAGCGCGCAATATGAAGCTGAATTCCGCAAATTATTGGCCGCGTTCTCTATCCGATGGAGTTGTTTTATCGAAAAATATCGAGTTTAATATCGAGTCGGAGCGAGGTCCGGCGTTTATTTCTCAATCCTCGCAATGAGTTAATTTAATTAAAACCCTCTCGGCGTGACACAACATCGGGTGTTCTACTCGTCCGATACCGAGTCCTGACTTACTATAGTAATTGAATGCCACTGCTCCGGCTAGGAGGAGTTCCGATTAATTTATAGTTTATTAATGGTTTGTTACTCTATCACTTGAAGTAATATCTACCAGTATGATACTAAACATTATAAGTTACCGCTTTCACGTTACCTTTTGCGTAAGGATTCAATAAATTTCGGGCATTTCTGTCAATCATAATATTTTCGTCGAATAAAAATAGAACGCTTAAGGCTCTGCCCGCGTGTAACGAAATTTAATATGCTACTAATTTCCATTTTCGCGGGAATTTTGGGAAATTCTCTCGTGGTGCATCTCGAGATGATCATAACAGGGACTTACATGATTCATTATTTCAAATAACTAGAGCCAGCGGTTTGGGGTGTGCGTTGATTGATACGAGTTTGTTAGTCAACAAATCAGTCAGTGTCCTTTTTTATACAGATTCAATTTACGAGCATAACAGTACTAACAAAATATTGAAATCAAAGCTTTATGTAGTATTAACATCCACAGTATAAAGAGTAAAGATTTGTATTCTTGTATATTTGTAACAAATAAATTCATAAACTGTTGTTCTGATTCTCACGAAATTTCGCACAGGCAACTAAATTTATTAGAAATAGCTGCTATTTTTTTCTGAAATTTCCCACGGGAGCAAGCCCCGAGCAAAAGCAAGTCGCTGTATAAATGTCTAGTATGTTTCCCAATGTATTGTACATCTCCGGAATTGGAGCATGCAAATGAAAATCGGCCGCACTTTACACGGCTACATAATAAATGATCGCTCGGAACCCCCTTTATAAAATGAGGCGTGTTAATTGAATCCCATCCATTATGATATGAAGAGCCGTCGGCGGCAGAGGGAATAACCGGGTTATCACTGCGAGGTGAAACATTCACTGCTTTATTAATATCTCATACATTGCAATAAACTTCAACATCTTTTAACATTAGGAAACATGTTTTTGTTCAGAAAAATATTTTTACTTTCAATGCAATTTTCTACATTGTAGTTTGTATTTATTATGCTAACAAATATTTCAACGGTAACTCTGGGATATTGAAATCTAGATTTTATTTAATTTCAAATCAATGTAAAAAGCGACTAAGGGATAGCCTTATAAACTTGGGATTCTTCTAGGCGATGGGCTGGCAGCCTGTCACTCAATTCTATCATCAAGCTGAACAAAACAACTGAACACTGATAAGTCTTCAAGACTGTTGGCTCTGTCTACCCCGCAAGGGATATAGACGTGATTGTTTGTATATATGTAGTACTTAGTTGGAATTTTGAAACTAAACCGAATGTTGATGTATCCGCACAAGTTGAATGCCCGCTTTCCATGAGAGAGTTATTGAAAGTGTTTACGTATAGAAAATAAGATAGAAAGGAAAAATCCCTCCTGTAAATTTAAATCTAAAATTTATTTTCTAATGCCCATACCTATGTATGGGCATTTTATTAAAGGGAATGAAAAACTACGAGTATATATCTAAAGTTCAAAACGCGCCTCATGTTTCTTGTGTATTGGGGTTTTTGTAGGCTGTAGCAACTATTTGTCACAAGGTGTTTGATGAAATTATATAAGAAAATCACTTATAAATCTTGTTATTAAGAAGCTTTATAACTTGCTATCACGAACCAGGCGGATAGCGTTGCCTGTTCTGCGTTTTCGTTATTCTTCGTGGAAATTTCTCAGGTAGAGTTTTAATTAACGTTGAAAACTTTGGCGAACTCACAACAGATTGAAAATTAATCGCGTCTCCGATCAATGCGAAGGTAGGAATGGAATTAAAGCTTGGAAGCTGAGCGCCTCTCAGCGTGCGCGTGCGGTGGGTAACCGCCTTGTTACCAGGAAGCCTGAGTTCTTTTTCTAATCTTATACCCAAATTATGTACAAACATCCGAGACCAAAATAAATCAAACAGAAAAATAGTTCATTTTACATCATGATCTGACTCCGAAGCAGGCCACGCCTAGTGAGAAAAACGATAATTATTTTCTTTATTAATCCATACTATTCGTGGTTCTATACTTATAATATCACAAAAACGACTGGACTGGTTAAGACGAAATAACGTACGGAGAAATCACGGCGAAGACCACGGAAGCGAAGCCCCGCGCGAAAGCTAGTACATATTTTTATTCTGCAGCGGAATGAAAAATAAACTGCCTTTGTAATAAAACTATTGAGTGCGAGGAGATAAACGTGAGATGTAGGGTGTGACTACCTGGAACCGGGCGCCGCCATTAACCTCATTTACGCAGCCTCCTTATGCACAACTTGTGCTGAAATGATTTGCACATTGGGCGAGTTGGAGGCGAGTGAAGTGGCGAGATAACTGGTACATTCCAAAAACAAAGAGGGAACCTTAACCAATTCACTTCTGCCTAATTGGTTCTCCTACTGATGATTGCGTCACACTTTAGAGATATATTCCTATAGCCACGATTCTAGACAAGGTAATCTGTAAAGTGCTAAGAAAATGCAGAACAAGCCCTCATGATAACAGAAAATTACCCGGTATGATAGAACCCAACAAAAAATGTTGTACTGAGTGCGTCGTCAAAATGGTGAAATTATCTGAAAAATTAAATACTTTTATATATTTAATTCTTCAGATAATTTTTATCGAAAATTTCTCACTCAGAATACCTGAGTTATTAGTCACCGCTTTATCTATTGAAAAAAAAAATCGAAAGGAATTCAAATGCTACAGAGATTAAAAATGATCATCGGCGTACCGTGCTGGAAAATGTTATTCATTTTATTAAACTTTTTTGTAAAAATATGTAGGTATTTACAATGGGGGCACTCAATGCTAAATGCATTAACTGATAGTCAACCTTTGGATTACGCAGAAAATTAAGTGGGTGTTAAATAAAGTAATTATCAGATAACCCTACATATATATCTACAAAATAAACTACACACATACATATCTACATACATAAATATCTGTAACATCGTTTTCTTAACTGGATTCGTAAAATGTGAAGTCAGCTAAACGTTTTATCGCGTGCCTTACGAGCTCTAGTGCCGGCATGATAACCCACGCAAAAGGCATATTTATAGAGCTGAAGCCGGGGCGAGTGCACCGTGCATCAGCTGCATGGCGGCGGCGAACTAGCGGGCACGACTCCCCGCCCTGTGGTGAAACGTGATAAGGATTGAAATATTATTATCAGTGTAACGGTGGATGAATATTTTAAATGCTGATTGGAAGATTGGAGTATCAGAATTACCAGATCGGGATCTGCCATGTACGAAAACAGTATGAATAAGCGTAAACAAGAGTGATTTAAAAGGATCATAACAAATGATAATCAACATCGTCAAAGGAAACATGGTTTTTTTTTAATTATTTGCTGTTCAAAAAACTGATAGCCGTGTGGTTCCCGGCACCATTAGAAAAAAGAATAGGACCACACCATCTCTGTCCCATGGATGTCGTAAAAGGCGACTAAGGGATAGGCTTTTAAACTTGGGATTCTGCTTTTAGGCGATGGGCTAGCAACCTGTCACTATTTGGGTCTCAATTCTATCATCAAGCCAAAAAGCTAAACGTGGCCTATCAGTCTTTTTGGGACTGTTGGCTCGGTCTACCCCGCAAGGGATATAGACGTGACTATATGTATGTATGTAAAAACTTATCAAGAAAGTTAGACGATAGTACAAGATAGATATACTCGTATGTACTTTTATATGACTCGTGTGCAAATTGTTAGCTCAATCGAACGCCAAGAAAGTGGGTCGAAAGCGCCAAGATTAGATTGCGCGCAAGTGAGGATAGGTGAAATGAAATAAAAGCTTGTAAAAGAGTCATGTTCAAAGTCAATTTTCCGGCTTTAACAAAAGCTAAGTCCGGCGAGTCCGAGTCAGCGTTCCGCGTGGAAACGCGGTACTTTATATGCAGGTGCGGGCTGCAGCCGTTCACACCTGCTGGGCGCCGCTGGACTAGTTACTATATTGTCTGTGGGGGAGTAAACAGTCTGATCATTAGGGTCAAGATTTTTGAGCGGGTATGAATTCTTTGGTTGGATGTAAGGTAATAAAGTGGCATATGTGCTTGTTTATGGAGTTTGAGGAAGTAATATAAATATGGTCTTGTTTTGGAAAAATATTCATATCCCCATTTTACTGAGAAGGCCATGATTAAGTGGAGCTTTTTTAGCTGCGGAGTAGGCAGGGTCATTTCCCTAACATGATATGTGTATGTGATAATGAGATCGGTCTAAATAATCTTTTTCCAGTTAACTACTCTATTAAATATTACCTATTCTACTCCACCAGAAAATACTCGGACACATTTCGAATAATCTCTGATACTTACTATGTTTCTGTGAATTATATTTGCATTTCAACAGACATTCCGCACAGTTCTCAGAAATGTGAAATAATTTCGCGAATAACAGCAGTGTAATTTAATAGCTGAAACCGTTCCATCGCTAGCACAAAGCCAATTGTAATGCGGGCTTGAGGCGAGTGCGGCGGATTAGGTATTCCTCAGAGCTTGTGGCGCCGGCACCGAACCCTGGACCACGTGATTTAACTCGTGCACCACAAGGTTATGCTTCGCTTTCCAAGTCAAAACAATGGTAAATAGAATTATCATCCAAAGCTTCTCCGTGAAGTTGGCGTTTAAAAATGCTTAGAGTCTATCGCGAACTAGGTTTTGTTCGTGGCTTCACTCTCATATGTCATTTATCGCAAATCTAACGGGACTAGTTTTTACTTTTGCTGAGAGAAAATTACTAGGAAATATATCTTTATGTGTACTCATAATAAAGTGAGTAACAAAAATTTATGAAGATTCATTAATAAGATGAATCCTGAAATGCGATCAAATAGACAAACACAATTTTTTATTTATTAGTGTGAAATGAGTTTCTTATTCTCTCTTTTACCTTTATCTAATCTCAATTATAAACTTGGCTTTTATACTATACCTAATTTTAAAATAATTTCAAAATGTGAGAACTGCACAAATTACAATTTATTTTTAGACAAACTCATATAATTAGATAAAGCTTCAAAGTATTAGCAATACTAATAGGCTTATAAAATCATAATTAATTAGGGACTGCAATAAACAGGGCCACATTCGTTCACCCGTCACCGTCAGTTTGTCACGTCCCCAATAATGACGTCATTAAAACACACTCGCACCCTGATTGCGTTACATTATCAATTAATTTCGTGTGTGTGTGTGTGTGTGATGGCTGACGGTCGTTACACATCGGACGTTATATGAATAACTGATCTCTGAACCCGCCGCCGAGTGTACTGTCTGACAAATAGTTCATTTAATATTAATCAAATGTTCGGATCGCTTGTTTTGATCGTTATAACTAATTATTAATAAGCGTATATGTGTAACTTTCAAATTACGAAATTGTGAAACAATTTGAATAGATATAATTCAAAACATATGAAAAATAGTGGTCTCTTTCTTCTCATACGAACCAATATTGTAATAAGTTATCACTACTCAAGTCACCTTATTTTTACTTCTTTTTATACTTATACTGCTTTCAGACCCATCTTTGCCCAAACTTCTTGAAAACAGCTATCATTTTAAAGTCTTTTAAAAGTTAAATTAAGCTTATATAAGGACACATTATTATGACAGAAATTAATCAAAACAAACAGTTCGGTTTATAAAATGAGCGGAACGTGCATTTAATTATTCTCAGCTCGGTGTGAAATTCGTTACACTATTACAGAAGTTACAGCCTCAAAGTGAATTACACGTGCATTTCCCGCCGCAGCCGAATAAATAATAAGTATGCATTAAAATCTCCGGAGCGTTTCCGTGCAGCTTCCGAGTTGAAATCTTTGCCGCGGGCGAGCGGGGGGCTGCCAGGATGCGGAATAGTTACAGATCACTGACTTGAAAAGAATTACATTTGACCGACTTTAGCGACCTGCATCATAAGAAAACCAAGAAATATATCATCTTAATCAAGATGCTGACATAAAAAACTCGGTATTTAAAACATAAAGATTAATCTATAGCTGATGCCATAACACGAATATTTGTTGATGAGTGCATTATTGTACCATATCTTTTTTTAACTACAAGAGAACTTCAAAAAGAGATACACTAAATTTTAAACAGAATTAGTAGTATGTTATTTAGCAGCTCATAGCTCGAATACTAAATTTTCGTAATAAAGTGCAAAACATCTTGAAATAAAACACGTTTCACTGTGGCATTTTTCAGACATCCTATTACCCTATACTATACACGGTGTCTGAAAAATCACGTGGCAAATTTACAGAGGCATCTTTTAAGCTTTCCAAATAATTAGAATATTTTTTGTGAGTATCTTATTGGTTTTATATTTCAGAAAGTTAAGCTTGTTCATTATTTACTATGTCCTTAAAAACGAAACGGCGATTTACCATACAACCTATATAGCGAGTTGAGAGTAAGTGAATCAAGAGGCAGAACAAAGAGTACCTAATAAATACATACACTTGCATTACTCGAAGAACTGAATCACCTACTCCGACACCAAGTACTAAATTGATACCTTGCAACCCTATGTAAGCAAAACACAATAATCTCACATTTTTGTCTGGGGCAACCCTATATAGCGTAGTGAGGGTATGAGGCGGGGGATGGGGGAAGGGGGGGCGGTGAGAACAGAGCAAACACCGCAAGCTCGCCGACTTTATGAGAACAAATGGACGCGCCAATGAGATTTCGGCCACCGCACTACAATTATATTCAAATTGCGTGTTGCTTTCATAACTGTTAGTCTGACCTCTTTATGTTAAGTACGGCCGTGAACAACACTTGTTTATTGGGGAGGAAAACAAAAATGTTGCTCTACTTATGTATACATTTGTACATTAATGCGGCAACGCGGAAAATCTAAAGAAACCGGAATAAAAGGACAATAGTGGGAAAAGTCTGATATTGTATTCATATGTACATATGTATTGTTGATATTCGGAATTCGGAAATAATATAGTGTGCTATTCTTCGAGATTCCCATAAACTCAGGATTTTTGGGTTAGCACCTTTCACTATCTCTAAATTTCTAAAGTCATCCAACTCGCGGCCTTCACACTTTTGGCTATTGGTTCTGCCTACGCCATAAGAAAAACAATACGTAATATTCTGTACGTAAGCCTGTGAGTAAAGCTAAAGAGACGTTGGTTGTCGGTCGTTGAAGTCAGCTCACTACTTCCAAGCTGCTCTGATGACTAATCCGACACCCGGTACTGAAATCCGCAGGGTTGACAACGCATTCACTTATTGCAATTTCAGGAGTCGGAGGAGGTGTAGGTTGTAAACAGAGATTTCTTCAATTGCCACTACTTCTTCTTGGCTATAGTCCCGGTAGCATCCTCACCGCTCTGAAGAGGAGCCCGGGGTAAGCTCTTGACCATGGATCCTGGATTGGGTGAGTCAGGTTTTTACACGAAGCGACTCCCATCTGACCTTCGTAACCTTTGCAGGTAAACCTAACCCGTATTGGATCATATGGTTACACATCTAGTTGCTTGAATGTGCAGGTTTCCTCACGATGATTTCCCTCATCGTAAGAGCATCAGTTAGTAATCAAACTAATGTACATAACTTCGAAAATAGTAATTGGTACCTGACCGCATTGGGACTCGCGGTGGATTTCTTTAGCTTCAACAACATTCACCACTATATTCATACGAGTTAGGTTACTCTTTTACAAGCAAGGATACTCTTGACTTTTCACCAAAATGTCTCCAATTTAACACGTTCGTAGATAGTTCCTAGGGCTTTCCCTTCCAACGTTTTCATTGACAACTAGTTTCACATAATCCCATACCCTCTTTTCACCCTGGTTTTCATTCTGCCACCCAATTTACACCAAGTAACACATCAGCACTTAAATAACTACTACTAAATAAGTCTAGTCACACACCGTCAGGTAAGTTATTTTTCTTAGCTGGCAACCCTTAGTTCTCGGGATAATCCGTCTCACGCTCGCGAGTAATCCACTGCATAATAACTAGTGTTTACACGCGTCTCTCCCCGCCTTAGTCAACTTTCAGGAGTACTGAACCCGGGAAACTTCAAACTTCACGACTGCGACGACTTCATGAAAGCTCTCAGCAGATTAAAACAAAATAAGATCTTTGTGAAGAGCGTCGGTGGCCGAATTGGTAAGGTGCCTGGTTAAAATGCGCATAAAAGGCACAGGTACAAATCCCACCTCGACCATGTACCAATGGATATTTACAATGTTATGTACAATAGTTTGAATACTTGATGCTCTTACGGTGAGGGAAAACATCGTGATGAAACTTGTATATTCTAGCAAGTGGGTTTCCCTGCAAAAGGTTGCAGAGGTCAGATGGAACTGACTCACCCAATTTAGGATCCATGGGGAGGATGTAACCAGGACTCAAGATAGGAGGAAGACGAGTATTATGTGAAGAATACTTATCAATTAATACTAATATTAAAAATTCGACTATCAGTATATCTGTCACGCTTACACGGCTAGACTGATTTTGATGAATATAACGTCGGATAACGTTAAATTACACTACTTTTTTTGGAAACTCCCAAGAATTATAAAGTTTATAAAAAAAATGTTGCCTAACTAATTGTATGACATACAACGTAAACGCCGAGGAAGCCGACATTTAGGAGTTGTCAAACTCTCACGTGCCGATATTTAAAATTTTTTACGCTGATCCGCGTCCCTATTCGAAGCACACAAAAGTTTTAAGATGCGCTTCGTTGACATAATCAGGTTATTTCATTGGTTCTATCTCACGTAGAAGTTTGTTTGATCTAGATCAAAAAACTCGTGTCTAGACTATCAAAAGATCGTAAAGCATGCAATTTTATTATTACCTATTTTATGGGCTTTAAAAATAGCTCGTAAAATTAACTGCAGTCGTGCCCCGGGACCGTTTGCTCCCATACAGAGCCGCATGATGCGACGAGGTTCCCACTGTAATTGACTATTAAGATGCATACATACAGTCCCGTTTATATCCCTTGCGGGGTGACAGAGCCAACAGTCTTGAAAAATATTAGAAGGCCACGTTCAGCTGTATGACTATGATGAAATGGAAAGTCAAATAGATAAAAGAGTTGTTTTAACCTATACATTAGTACTTTTTATCATCAACAGCATCACACAACAACAACACATCAACCCTTCAAGTGATAAAAAAATATACGTACTTTACGTATTTTTCTGCTACATATGCTCATATTGCATATGCACATGCATATTCTATCCGAACGTTTCTCAACGCTGTTTATCATTATAGCGTGTTTTCATGACATTGTTAGCAATAATAAGGTTTAAAGTGCGCTGAAGACGACTTGAAATTGTTTTTTTCATGTTGGATTTTTGCAATCACACGGAGAAACAGGATAATTCTATTCGATACTATCAAAGTTTGATTGGATTCCCAAGAAGAGCACGATTAGCCATTTCCTCATTGCACCAACGAAGTCGTAAGCTCACGTAATAAAAAATAAGACCCCTATATTCTCGACCTATTTTAAAGTAAATCAGAAGAGTGTGTCGTGTGGGACGGCGACTGAAGCAAAAATATGTTGTTCGTAAATCATGGCGGCCGCCGGTCCGCCCGACCGCCCGGCGACACGGCGGTAACCTACATAGCTACCTATATGACTACAATTATTACACGGATCCTGTTATTCTCCGCCTTCAGTCGATGGCTCTCTGCTGAGCGTCGTGATCTAGTTTCCTCACGGTCTCTTTCCATCTGCAGCGATCTTGTTTGATGCAACGCATTAGAGGTCTTTGCCTTGAGATGGTCTTTGATTGGATCGGGCCTTCGTATCGGGCTAAAGCCCCTGGATCTTCTCCCTTCTATCTTTCCCGTAATCAACAGTTTCCCCAGGTGGCCTGCTGGTTTTCTTGCAGTGAAGATCCTGTTATATATCAATGCAAATCAGGCTTGAAATTTTCTTTTCGCATACAAATAAAAAAACATTTAAGATAAACTCGCCTGCCTTTTATCATTTGAAAACATGAAACAATATTATTTCCATTTTATATTAAATCCATTTTTTAAAAGTTGTCATCTAGTTATTTGGTCTAGTTACTATTGATCTGTCTAAGACCCGGTTATAGCCGGGATAAATACTTGATATTTGTGAGTTATAGCAAAATTTACTCAATAAACATGTTTCATCCAGTATAAAAAGGAATCAGAAAATCTTCGAAATATGAGACATGTAACTAATCCAATTTTTTTCAGGAAAAGTATTTCTTCTTGACCGTCGCGAGCGGCGAAACGAACCAATATCCTCTCATATCAATCTCTCGCCCTGAGAGGCGATCACTCGGCGCGCGGAGCCCTCGTCCTTCAGCAGACAAATGTCGCCTCATCGAAGCGCAGCGCTTCTCAAAGTTATCTCCGAGCAGATTACACTCATGAAAGATCGTATTATGCCTGTCGATGAACTATTTCGGTCGATTATCTGAGAATGCGATGCATTCTAAGAAATCTTTTTACGACATCAATGGGAAGAGATGGAGTGATACTATTCATTTTTTCATTGGTACCGAGAACCACACAGCTCTATTAAAGGTGGCCAAAACTATCCTAAAGCTAAAAAATACGAACAATTGGGCTGCTACGAGAGTCCTACGAACTTGCTACGACAGTGCTACGAACTTGCTACATAAGCACCCTACGCGGGTTAAAGAAATATATTTTGGCTCTTGCAAAAGCACATATAGCATACGATAAAATAATAATTATGGATAATATGTATCTATTTACTGTGAGAAATAATGCAAGAAAGTCGTCATATATTTCTCCATGGTTAGCAATGCGTTTGAAATTGCGGTATGGATATGAATAATACAGAACCAATGAGATCAAAGTGTGTTGCGAGGCGGAGGTGCGAACTAACGAGTCGCAACTGACAATGAACTGTCGCCCCCGATGTAGAGTAGATATAATACGGAGAACAAGCACCATGTTAAGATAGGAAATAGAGGCATTATATTAAATTCAGCGTTTTTCAAAATTATAAATAGTGTAGATTAACTACTTGAAAATGCAATAAATAATAATGCAATAAGTGTATATAAGTGCTTGAAAATGCAATGTAAGTGTAATAGTGTACATGCTTGTTATCATTAAAAGAAACCTTTATCCTTTTAATGATAACAAGCATGTACACTTCCACACCTACCTTTCCTTAGTTTCTACAAACTTTAACTTTCACGTGTTTGATTTTAGGCTTTTTAATTTATTACAATTTCTCTTCACCAAAACATTCTCAGGTGTTGTGTTCCGTCACGCGTCTGTTCTAATCAAGCTTGGTCTCTACACGTGTATCTACTCTTCAAAACCGCATATAGCACGCAGCATCCGCGTCACAATCTCTTTTAAACAATGGCACCCCGGGTGATACCTTCAATGGTTTCCAATCTCTTTTAGAATCACCCCGCAGTGCTGTTTGGCAAATATGAAAACCGAACGCACTTTTAAGGATGAGGTTTTCAGAAAAGGGCGTTGGTTTTCCCCGGCTGCGCACGAAAATGCGAGTGCGTCTATATTTGTCGCATGTTCAAACTTGAAAGATTGAAGGGTTTTGGTACAGCCTTTGTTTGGCATGACTCCCAGTCCCGACGATCGTGTTGATTTAAAGAACTTTATGTAATGTAAATAAAATATATGGAACATTCAACATTCCATACAAAAGAACCCTAGTTATATACTAATATTACTCGAATGCATAATCATATTCATATATTGTCATGTTTTAATTTGTATTTTGTACCAAATAAATTTATATTCTTTCTTTTTTTCTTTCAACTTTAAAGATTTCAATTCTACGTTTTACCAAATATTTTACTGAACTGTAAACATGTAGAAGTATCTAAAGTACATACATACTATGGTCACGTCTACATCCCTGCGGGGTAGACAAAGCCAACAGTCTTGAAAAGACTGAATGGCCACGTTCAGCTATTTGGCTTAATGATAGAATTGAGATTCAAATAGTGACAGGTTGCTGGCCCATCGCCTAAAAAAGAATCCCAAGTTTGTAAGCCTATCCCTTAGTCGCCTTTTACGTCATCCATGGGAAAGAGATGGAGTGGTCCTATTCTTTTTTGTACTAGTGCCGGGAACCACACGGCATAAGTAAAGTACATGCGAAATAAAAGCTGCCGATGGTTGTAACAGCTCAATCATAAATAACCAGCTGGCGGGACCGCCCCGCGCCCCTAATCTAGGCCGCGGGCAATTTCCGAGACCGGGCGCGTGCGGCGTAATGTTCACATACACGTCGCTCTTAATTGCTTTGTGAGATATAAAACTCTATAAAAACTTGAAATAAGTTGCTGTTTTTTGGAATCTAAAGAAAGTATAGGTGAGCGCGCGTTTAAAACACAGGTTCCATCGCATTTCAGAAGCTGTACATTCTTGATCAATAAAGCAAAAGGAAGTTATATTTACATAAGAATCTCTTTAATTTACATGATTGTATACACATTGTTCCGTCTAGATCCCTTACGGAGTACAGCCCACAGCTTTGAAAATACTAAATGGCGGCGTTCAGCTGCAGTGACAAGTGGTACTCAATTTACAATATTTTATACTGTTTTTCTCACTTATTTTAATGCAATAGTCTAAAAACAAATCAATCAAAAATAGTATGCTATTATAAAACGTAAAATCTTGCATTTCAACTTAAACAATTAGCTTTCAAGCCGTGAAAAGGCCTCAGACAGACAAAATTACTAACACAGTAATATTAGTTTGACTGGATTTAATTCACTGCAGGAAATGGCAGTGTGCCTATTTCCTGGCCCTAAATGACATCTCCTCATAGAACCGCAAATGACCTCTTAGGTTTGAGGGGCCGTTGAACACGAGCCACGCCAGGTGCAGCCTGGAGAGACGCGGACAATATCAGCTTATTACCCGGGTTACTGCTCATCTGACCTTACTGTACACAATAACAAGGAGGTAAACAGAAATGTAGGCCTTCAACATATTAAATGTTCATTTTATCTTTAAAAAATACTGATGCTTCTTGAAAAATATTATATTTACATCTAACTTTTTACTCATTCATGTTTTCAATGTAGACAATGTGCATTCATCCACAAATTAGATTTAAGAGTTCTGCCCGGTGAAAATGCTGCAGTGTAGTTTGTTCCGCCGCTTTTTATACACATGCGCTTTGGAAGCGATAGTAGTTATGGTTAGATGTAAGTGATGTGACGTCAATAAGTGATATCTTGTATCAAATTTTGAAATTAAATCTGTTCTATTCTACTCCTTCCGTTCCTTTCAGACCTAATGGGAAAATACCTTCTAAGGAAGTCCGTCATTGTGCGTTATCTTTTAGTGTTCTTAAATTTCTTCCATGAGAATGTTCAGTAATCACTCAATGCTATTTAATTGTGTTTAATTATTTATTAGAATTGTAGTATGTAGTATCAAGACGAGAAAAATACCATACAACAATGATTTATTATCACTAACTGTGACCAAAGAAAACACGACAAAAACATAAGTTTCCGTTCCCTGAGTAATCAGAGCACGGCTGTTAGTCACGCGTGTACAGACGAACACAAAAAGGCAATAGCCGGTGTTAGTACGCGTCATAAATAAGGCAGTGCAGCGAGAAATATGGCCTACTCCCCGCCTGAATAATGCACGTACGGAGCAATAAAATCTCTGAACGTAAAATCTTTATAAATTCGTGCGCGAGTGTACCGGCCCTGAGAATTACTTTTTAACACAAAATTACGTAGACAGATATACAATTCCAGATCTGTAACATAATTTAATGCGTAATCTAAAGTACATTCATTAGATATAGTTAGAGGATGTGTCAATGGCAGACACTTTACCGTGAAGATATAAAACGATTGCTACCGATATGATAGTAACAACTACCAAAGAATAATTTCCGAAAAAGACACGAATAAAATAGCAATGTTCTGAGCAAATATAACGCAATTTAATTTAGTAACTTGAAACGCCATTTGTTTTATAAAAGTTCGAATTAACGTGGTCTAGAATGTAAATGTAAAGTTAGCTTAGTAGAGCTAAGGAAAGTTAAAATAACGCTCTCCCTTTACCGCAATAGTTATAGAATCCAACATTTTTCACCCTAAAATGTGTGCGGAAAGAAAATTCTCATCTATAATATCTCAAACGTCAGCCGTACTTAGGAGCGCGACCACAGCCTAACGAATGAGCACCATAACTCACGCACACACTGTATCCGCCGCCCCCGCTTCATTTGTCTCCTGCTGCTCTGTGGACCGCGACAAGCCAGCGATTTTTATCGTACTAAGTGGATAAACGTGGCTGGGATATGATGAGTAATTACCACCTGCGAGGAACTAGGTTACTGGTACTCTTTGTTGTTTTCCTTTGGTGATAAAATTGTTGGATCGGACAATACTGATGCTGATTTTATAGGGTAGCCAGTACACACAGTAAAACCTGGGCCTAAAGACTTATGCTAAACCATTTCACAGTGACATTTTACAAGTAGTTTGTTATATTGCTCAGTCACGTAATTACACATGCCCTTTTTCCATTTGACATTAGACATTCTTAAAACTTAAAAAAAAACGATTACTTTTAGTATTTCGGACTGTGAGATTTAAATTCATCTTCTAATTTCCACCTGAGTGCATCGCGGTGGGCGACCGTTTGGCAGGCTGCCGCGGCCGGTGCGGTGGCTGCAGGCGAGGGCGGGGCGCGGGGTGCGGGTGAGCTGCAAAGTAGTGTTCAAATAGATGTGTGGTCCAGAGCTGCAAGCGGTGGAGCGGATAGGAAAAGCAGTAAACCCAATTTATTTTTCCGAATATCGTAACTTTGAAACCTTAAAACTACTTTCTCTAACAAACAAAGTTAACCACCTCGCCATATTAAGGCTTTCCACAAAATAGCATAGTGTTGACAGTTCGTCTTCTGGCTTAAACTTGGGTGACCCTTCTGCGACATCCTTCTTCCGTAGTCCCATCTCCGTGTTTCGCCCATCAGTCTAGCTGTAAAACTGCGCCGGAGCCGAGTCTAAAGCGCTAAAGCGGCTTCCCATATTTCACGACGCAAGTGAACCTCCAGACTAATGACGCAGGCGAACAAAAAGGAACGCCCTGTATATACCGAGTGTTTTACACGAGCGCACATTCACTGTTCTTAAACTTTGCGCAACGTTATTGAAGGAAAATATTTTAAGCAAAGAAATATACAGCTGAGAAAGCAGCGCAAACAGCGAATTACGAATTTTAATAGAGCAAATACACTTCTTTATTTTATATTTACGTACATTCATCTGCAGAGAAACTTTATATATCAGTAGAAAGTCACTATGATCTTTCTTTATTATTCAAAATGCCAATATATTCTTTTTGTTACCTATATCTTAACCTTATGCCGTTTAAATATCATTAAATACAAAAATGCTAGTACAATGAATATTTCAGTTTGCGATAGATCACCTCGTGCCCTAGCGGAGGGGGTGCCAACGTTAACATTTCAGGCGGCTCCACTCAAGCCGTAAAATCCAGCTTTTATTCCGCGCGAGCCAAGCGACGGAGGACGCGACACCGGCCCACACGACGGACTTTAACTATTCACACGCTCGCTGCATATCTCGACTGCTCTCGAACCTTCTCGAATATTCTAGAGAGCACGAGACAATTGATAAAGCTCAGATAAAGTTGGCAGTGTTATAAATATTAGTCAATATCCATTTATAAATAATTCAAAACATTGTTGTTATTATAAAAGCTTGAAATCATCATTATAATGTCAACGTTTATCAAAATATGCCTGCAGAGTTAAACCAAACCCAGTCGCTCCAGTGAGCAAAGGAAACGCGTGATTTCCTCTCATGCATTATAACATTGCGCAGCTGGGACTCTTTCCCGCGGGAATCATATTATTTGCGCAACCTTTCTTTTTAATGAACGGATCTCCTTGCCGCTCCGCACTGCGCCACTGCCGATGTGCAATTTATTTATTGAATCTCATAAAAAGCTTTATTTCTTCTACCGTCGTTGTTTGTAGTAATTTATATTTTTATTATTAGGTCAATTATATTATTATTATTTGTAGCGGGAGCGATATATCGGCTCGACCGCCACCAAAAAGAAGGAACCACGGCTCCAACGATGTTGAGTTGGAGGTTGTATGGATATATGCTCCAATCCTTGAAATCTTTGCTTGCACAGTTTAGGTTTTTCGCTATTTTTTGGTCGCGAGATCTAATTTTTTATTTTTATGAACTTGTGGCGTATAGATGTCGCCACAGGGACTAGCATTACAAAGTCTGAGCAGATTTTAAGTTATTGATAAAAAAATATTCTTGCAATACGTAAACCCTAAAAAATATGATATTCTCTCTAATATCTTTGCGTATTCACATTTCCACCTTCCACCGTTATGCTTAAGCATAGGGCCCACCTTTTAAAGTTACTTTTTAACATGAAAGGATTGTGTTATTATAAAATCCAGTTAAAGATTTATTATCGCAATGTGCTACTTCCCTTTTTTTGCTTTAAGGGGTTTGTTTTAACATCTTACTTAACAAAACTGCTCCATAATACTCTTCCGCTCAAGTCGAGCAGTCGTAATAAGCTGTCTTGTCACCGCCATCTTAAATGTAAATTAGCATATAAAATGCACACTCGATGTGACGCGGCGATTAAGACGGCTCCGGCGGCGTAATCCCGAGCGAGCATTATCACCAGCTGTATAAGAACAGGAATTGATAAATTTGTATTTTGTATTTTTTACTGTTAGAAAATGAGGTTTGGTGTCTTCCCATTAAGTATAAGAGTAACTAACAAAAACGTCTTACTATGTAGTTATAACAGCATCATAAATTAAAGTAACTCTAACAGGGTAAAATATAGAGCGGTGCAACTTTTTCTTCTTCATAAAGAACTCTTGCCCGACTAACAAACACCGCTGAGAATTCTGCCGTGCTATATTTCCAAGGAGTGATCTGGGAGTGGCCACGTATCGTGATCACGTAGCGGCCGCGTGATGTACGAGTACGAAAGGTAACAAACGCGGGCGGACAGGAGCGAGATGGCGTGTTGCAGGGTGATTGATCGCAGGACCGACGCTGGGCTCCCTTGGTACATCGCGGGATATCAAAGTCATAATTGAATAGTTTGTTATTGTGGTAGAAGTAACTTAATAAGAAATACAAAGTTCAAAAAATACTGACTTCGAAAATAGCCTCGCAGTGTACTTCTGTTATACCTCCACGCGCTCGAATTATCCTTTTTTTTCTTTAACAAACTAAAAAGTTTCCACCAAGCTTCCAGTTTTTACCATTTCATTACAAAACCACGTTAAGATTACAGCCAGTGCAGTTGAGATTCGATATAGAACAGTAAGAGGCTTCCAAGATGGCGTCGGTCAGTCAATACGAGTTACTACATTACCCTGCGATGTGTCCTCGTGTCTGGCAGGGTAATGTTGTTAGGCGGTTGTTGGCAACTTGTCGGCCTCGGAGTTCCGGAGAAACAACGATTAGTTGCCATTGTGGAGCGACCACAGGGGAGCCATTCTCTCAAGATATATAAGCAAAGTCCATACAAGACTAAGACTTTTCCCTTACTTTTGCGAACAAATATATCTGCATCGAAAGTCAAATGTTTAAATATTTTTGTAGGTAAAATAGATACTTATAATCAGGGTAAATTCTAAGCGACAGACTAACAGTTATCATTATTTTAGGCAGGGTAAGTAATATTACATATAAACACAAAAAAAATATATTTTAAGATAAATATCAACGAAACATATAATTTCGGTCAGTATAATTATCAAATAAGATAAAAATCGAAAGAAATAAGTTTAATAAAACTAAAATCTTTTATTAGAACAATTATTTAACATATCAAACCTTTAATATACCGTTTTATTATTATATAATTTAACAAATCGATTAGTTTTTATATATAATAAACGTTATATATACATATTATTATGAATAATCATCATTGGTTATACGATTAAATTGGTAGAAGATTCTCAATACATACCTAATAAATTATCTTATTTCTTTTTAAAGAACGCCTAGCAAAAAATGTATAGCAATCCGACGAAAGTAATATTATACTTATTTTACTTAAAGTAGTTATAATGTAAGTAGTAGGTAGGTTGAAAATATATTATTGTGTATCAATCAAATTTTGTACTCTTCACGTACGTATATTCATAAACAGACAATTTAGTTCATGATAACTTTTAAAGTAAAAGAAAATTATCAAAAATGAACATTTATAAGTGCGAAACGTATACAAGTGCAAAAGGAGGTGTTAAGTTATTTGTGAATGGTTATTCTTACAATAAAAATAGACAAAATAATAATAAGTTCTACTGGTTGTGTGAGTTAAATAAGCGTGAAAGTTGCTGTTCTCGAGCTATCACTATATTAAATAGTGAAACAAATTTACACAATATTACAAAAATCGACGAAATCCATAATCATGATCCAGATCCTTCTAGATTGGATACGGCGGCTATCATACAAAATATCAAAACAGAGTCATTAGAAAATTATGATCGCAAAACCTGTCGTATTTTGCAGAATAGTAAAAGGAATTTCGATGTAATGACCCTTTCTCAGCTACCTTCGACGTCGGCACTACGGCAAGTCGCTTATAGGCAAAAATTGAAGGGAAAACCAAAATATTCGGAACCAAATGACATTTATTTTACTATTCATAACGAAAACTTACAAATAAATAACAATGATTTTGTAATCTATGACGAATTATTCAATGACAACAAACGTCTCATAATCATGTCCTCCAGTGAATTGATGCGAAATTTAGGAAGATCAAAATTGTGGATTATGGATGGGACATTTGCAGTAGCTGGCATATTTCAGCAACTTTATGTTATTCACGGTAACATCTTTGAGGATAATAGACTGACGTTTCCTCTTGTTTTTGCACTATGCAGTCATAAAGATAAGTCTATTTATAATAAAATGTTCGATGCTATTATTGAATACAGTCGTAAATATGATTTTGACTTAGAAGTAACAAACGTCATAATGGATTTTGAAATGGCGGCTATTTCAAGTGTACGACAGAATTTCGAAAATGTTACCATAAACGGCTGTTTCTTTCACTTGGGACAGATAATCTATAGACGGATTCAAAAAGCTGGCCTTACTGTGTTATACAATACCAACATAAATTTCAATGCCGAAATGAAATGCCTTCTGGCTCTAGCATTCTTACTTCCGGAAGAAATCCCAGAATATTATAAAAAATTGAAGGAAGAAAGTTCACCAGATGCCATCAGCATAATAACGAGCTTTGGAGATGATTATGTATTAGGTCAAAACAACAAACCGCCCAGATTTCCTCCATCCATTTGGAGCATTATAAAATTGCATGCAAATGATTTACCTCGTACTCAAAATAGTGCCGAGTCATGGCATCACCGTTTCAATATGATCATTGATAAGGTGAAACCTGGATTTTATCACTTGGCAAGTGAAATTTTGCACGAGTCAAACAAAATATGTGCGGATATCGCGTGCTTGAAAAATGGGGAGACACCTTATAAACGAAAAAAAATATTAATAAAACAAGAAGAAAGACTAAACAATATATTAAAACGAAAATCGGAATATTCCGAGTGTGAATTTCTTCGAGCTATAGCCTCCAATATAAGTTTAAAAAAATTAAAATAAGATAAAGATATTTTGAAAAAAAACTTGTGATACATACAAAATGCGCGCGCATTTTGTATGTATCACAAGTTTTTTTTCAAAATAAGGTAAAAATAGGGTTCTCTGCCTTTTCGGCGAAAATCGTTTGGCAGATCATCACTTGCCAATCAACGTTTCGCAGAATTTTATTTCGCGGAATAATCATTTGCCAACTATATCACTTAATTTTGTTTCATTTCCCAACTTAACTATTGCCAACTGTACGTTTGGTCTGGCTTTTATAATGACACTTTTCACAAGGCCAACTTTCAAGTAGCGAACGTTTCAGTTAGAGTAATATTCATTTAATTTTATGTATTGTTTACCAAATAATATATTAAGGAAATAACATAAGGAAAAAACAAATAATATAATTATTTTTCTACTGTAGCTAATATTCAAGTGCCCTGTGTAGTGAAACAAAAGCGATTCGGTTCTGGCACTTCGCCGGCCGCTGCCGCGGCACGCTCGCTTCGCTCGCTCGGCTCGTGCGTTGATGGTCGCAGTTCTAACCTAACCTAACCGATTTCTTTCGATTTCACCTCAACTACGTTCCACCCCCGGTGTCACAGACAAGCGTACTACCGCTGCGCCACAGAGGCCGTCAAATATAAATGTACGAAAAGGGTACTGTTATACAGACGAAACGTTATTCGTCTAAAAGTTGTCTGGCCTAGTGAAGGATTTGATAAATGATTAATGCCCGAAACGTGTTCTGTCATTATAATAATGAGCTTAACAATAATTCTACCAAATGAAACGTTATCATACAAAAATTTGACAATCGTTAGTTGTCAAAGTGAAAATCAGGCGAACCGTTGGTTGGCAAGTGATAATCCGCTAAACAATTTTCGGCGAGAAGGCAGGATACCTAAAAATAGGTATATAAATAAACAAAATGTGATACCTACATACATTTTTTTTTCAAAACTTTTCACTTATAAATGTACATAAGTAAAAAATATTTTGAAAAAATATAATTTAAATATAAAAAAATGTGATACGCGAAAATACGCGCGCAGACATACAAAATGCGCGCGTATTTTGTATGTCACATTTTTTTTATTTATTTCATACTTTGTCTTAATATTTACATACAAAGTTCTTTTGTTTGTTGTAGTTTTTTAAAATCCTATGAGGTTAATTAATTTTTGTTTTACTTTCCGTTTTCTTTACTAATAAAACTCGATTACCTACATCTTTGTTTGAATGATGCACCTTTTCCTAGCTACTCTGCATTTTTTACAAGAAATTGAAAGTTTATAAGCTTGCGCCAATTCGAATTAGTTATGTATTTTTAATAGTTATACATTTTGATTTCTATACATTTTGATTGATATAGATTTTGATTGATATTTATTTTAAATAGTATACTTTTTGAATGGCATACATTTTGGCATGTATACTGCACAAGTTGTATAACAGGTGATATTTATTGTTCATAAACGTTATAAAAAATTGATTTATGCTTTTTGAATTGAAAATTTTATGAATATTATAGCTTTTAAGAATATAATCAATAATGATTATGTCAAGTTAATATTATATCTTTTGAACTTTATTGAAATGAAAATATATAATTTGTTACTATATCAAACAATACGCGCCCTTTTAGGCAACGCACAGCTGAATATACCCAGAGGCATCCTTTAAAATTATTATGCCTGGATCCGGAAAAATGGCATGACCAAAGGCAAAAGCTAGTCTAGGTGTTCACATAAATACTTACCGAGATTACAATCTCGTTTTACGAGCAGTAAATATTAGAAAACACGCCAAAGCGAGACATTTTCCTCATAATAAACAAGAAGTTTGTCGACCCTGTTAATCTCACTCAATACGCGGAATTAGAATGAATGGCGCCACTTAACAAGGCGGCTCTGGGCTCCGTCCGTGGTGATATTAAAAAAAGTTGCTGAGTTATTGTGACTGCGAGCTGCCTGGCTGAGGCGCTGATGACCAAACTTGGCCTATCCATTAAGGGTCGTCCGTGATGGGAAGGTTTTTTCACGACCGTCTATAAAGTTACTCCTTTTTTGTAAAGATGGAGGAGGTATTCGTTGTCATAAGGCTTAGACTCAGTAGCCCATCTGTAGCGTCCCTTTGTGAACTAAAATGCCATAGATCGCGGTTATAACTATGCTCTTATCTTTATAGATGTAACTCAGCAATTCATAAAGCTTTTTGTAAAAACATCAACAGATGCACAAAAATATATTATACTCGTATCCTGAAATCGAAGAAGTATCCAGACTATCCTGTAACGAATCAGGCAAATAAATTCGAAGGCAGTTTTCTCCTAAACCAACTCCAATCCTACATAGCCTTTAAACAGATACAATTATAAGTCATTGTATCTGCAAGACGACTTTGTATTAAATGGTAGTTGACGTAACGCAATTAGCCGGAGTCCTCGGGGACAAGTTGTAGCGACATAGTTGTTCTGTGTGAGGGCCATTGTGTCCCGACAACCTTACGTGTGAGCTAATTGAGTGAGGACCGCGCCATCAACTCATTACGTTGTTATTGCCTGAACTAAATCTTGGAGGCCCTGTTTTGTTTGTAGTTCAACTTGTAAACAACAATGTTCATTCAACATAAAATCCCGTCAAGCGCTTCCTGAGACTCGTTGTCTACGGAAGCCTAAACCCCTGTGACTGTGTACTGCACGTTCTGAGTTCCATAAATTATTAGTTTTACTCATGTTCTTACGATGAGAATATATAAAATGAGAAGCATTCAATATTCAGCTACTGAATGTGAAACGATTATCCTGTGAACTCCAATCTGACCAAGCTCCCGTTTCGTATCACACACGCTTCAGTCCAGACATGACCTCGAACGCTCTAAGGCGGACCCCGAATTTGCTCCAACACCAGGAAGATAATGTACAAACTGGTTGGTATAACTACAATATAACTTCCAAGACCCGGGCACGCGACCGCTTCCCAAACTTGTGTAAATTGTGTCGAAAATGTCTGAATCGCATTTTTTCGCGATGACTATTGTTCGAGCTGCTTTGTGTGGCGTCTCATTTGCGGCATTGTTGTAGCGCCTCTGTAATTCCTCTCGCGACCTCCCGTCCTCCCCCACTTCTCCCCACTCCCCTCCCGACATATATTGTAAATCTTGAGCAGCTACACCAATGGCGGCCCGCTAAATATGTGCATACATTACCGCAAGTGATCCTGTTAATGGTAATTAGGCTCACGCGTACAGCTCGCTGTGTGCTGTCAATCAACACGGCAATATCTATTTTACATTATTACCTACATTCTTATATGAATATCTGCTAACAAAAAAAAAATAAGTTAAAGTTACTATAGGTTTAATACTTATAACAGTTTCTGATACTATTTGTCATAAAGTCAATTTTAATTAGAATTTATCCTATTTTATTTTATTTTATTTTATTGTCTTAGGAAGACCAACAGCAACAAACAACAACACAATAGTAAATAAGAATAGTTACACTGAAGCCAATTATGGGTCCTCACCAATAGAAACAGTATATGTTAACAAATAAGTTGAACATTAAAAACACGCTACCAAGAGAAAAGAAAATAAAAAGAAAAAAGCTATAAGTAGCCAGGTATTAGTGTAAAACAAAATTAACAATACACATGAGTTAACAATAAGGAGATAATAATAAATTTGAGCAATTAAACTAATAACACTTAACAAGTAAGCCTACAGTGGTTCAGTAGATACGAGAGAAAACAAAATAAAAATATAAACCTATCCAACATTTTACTGGAGCAAATATTTATAAAGTAATCGCTTAGCCTTCAATATGCCTGTAGCAAATAGATCAATGTCAATATTTTTCGAAATTTTGTTGAAATTATTTTAGAAATAAACTTTAAACCATGTACATTTTGTTAATGTAAGGTAATTTTATGAGGCAAAATTAAGATATCCAGCTGACCATGGCCTATTAGACTTTTCAAGACTGTTGGCTCCGTCTAACCAGTGAGTGATAAAGATGTAAAATTGCGAAGAAAACATTATGTATCACACTACACAAACACTAGGAATGAAGGCAGCGGTGAGTCCCGCCTAGAATTTCAATCACGTCTCCATTGACTGACGGCTGACACGTGTCAAACATACAGAGACAAACAATTGGTTTAATTTTACAGTTTGACTTTGCTTCACTACTACGATGTTGTTTGCAAGAAAAAACTGTATGTTGTTATTATCATTTTCATATTCTCTTTAAATCGCATTTGCTTGCTGCAATTTGTATGTCGATGTAATACAGATACATTTTTTTACAATCGCTGCTTAGATAAAGGTAAGTATAATATCGCCTTTCATACTGGTCTGATCGAGAAAAAAAAAAGCGTAGTGTGTGCCAGCTGCTTCCCTTCCCGTGTAGATTGTAGAAGCCAATCAAGGGAAAAGCTAATAATCGTCGGATACGTGTTGTAGGCGATGGGCTAGCAGCAACCTGTTTTTATCTGAATCTCAATTACCATCATTAAATCATCTGAACAGGATACGTTTAGCCTTTTCAAGACTGTTAGCTCTCTCTGCAGACTTGATCTCTCTCTCTCTCTCTCCTCAGCCTGTTCCCGGGCCCGGGGTCCACCTTCCGACTTTTCTCTCACCACTTTTTTTTCGGATTTCAGTCCAGTCTCTACAGACTTGATATATGTATGTACATGTCTAAAGAAAAGTAGCTAAGTAAAAATTGCACTAAAAGTCGTAGACACCTTCCGCAACCTAAATCTAGTTTGGCCGCAACGAAATAGGACTCCCACGCCGGCGCGCGGCGGCGCGCGGCGGCAAGCGCGTTACCGCTGAGAGGCGCGGCGCCGTGTGCCCGCTTTATTGGATTTCCCTGCAACACATAAGTTAAAGTGAGTGCAGATGTGGCGCTGCATCCGCAACAGTAACAGCGCTCGCAATTTTAATTTTATTATAAAGAAAATAGTAATAAATCTTACAAAGGCCTAGACGAACGTACTTTGATAAAATCGGAGACATTCTGGCAAAAGGTCAGGTTAAGAGTACCCGAAACCGGCGGCCTTGCATGAAGAGAGTTATGAATGCCGAAGAAGCGTGGAATACAGGCAGGAATGACAAACTCACTTCGGGCTTCTTTCCAGACAGATATTGATGAACATGCCGCCTCCGGAGCAGGGCACGTGCGATAACTGTCGCTGTCCTTTTTCACGTCATAATAAAAAGCGAAACACTGATAGTTTATCGCGCGATAACAACGGCGCCGCGTGTGCCATGCTGCGGGGTCAGGACAATCGCGGCAGAACATAAACTGTGTTCTGCAATAAAACTAGAACTTTTTACCTTTCCTTTCTTTACCTTCGTTGATTTGACATCGCGGCCGGGGCGACCGGCGCCTCAAATTTCCACCTTAATAGCATTCCAGTGTCCTACATTTTAGCAGAAACGTTAACTTGACGGTTTTTGTGCAGAACACTTACCTATTCTGGGAGATCTGGGTTCCAAATGTCTGGGTTTAAAAGTTAGTTTCCTGCGATAACTCAAACGAGCCAAACTTTCATCCAACGAGGTATATTTCATTAAACAGCATTTTCATGTCAGGTTAGAAGTTTTGAACACTAACTCGGCAAAGCATACAATTATTCACATGTCTATGTCAAACGCTTTGTGGAGCCCCAAAATTATATTGATAGACCACACTATAATTACACAACTACGTAACTATGGCAGGCATGTTCAATATTGGGACTGACAACGCCTAATAATTAAATAGGTACCTAATTTACTTGCACAGCATGTGAACTTTTTAATTCTTGAATAATTTTTGTGCATTTGAGCAAATCTGAATTTTCCCGTGTTCCTTGTAGATTATGTCGTAATTATGCGCATTTGGAACCTAATAAATAAACAAATATTCAGTATTGCTGCAATGGACTTGCACCTTATTTAGTTATCCTGAGCTGAACGGAGCACGTGTCACTCATCGGAGTGCGAAATTAATTAAGACTTGCAGAAGCGGCGCTGTTTGTCTCAGTTCGTGTCTTCAATCCGAAGCCAGAAGTTGCGTTGTTTACGGATGCTCGCGGATTCCAAATGAGGATTATAAAATGCCATTGTTTTATTTTATTTTTAGAATATTTTAATAATGAAAGAACGAAAACAACTACGCAATACGTACCAACTAATTTGAGACGGCCTGTGGGGCCTTACTTGGAGATCTGAGCAAATAGCAAATCTTTGACAAACCTGACAACCAAATTATGAAATCAAAGCTTAAAATCATATTTATTACAATGAAGATCTTTCCTTTAGGCGATAAATAAATCTCAATAGCAACCAACTTTAAACTTTTAAAGATATTAATGATCTTTTTACTGGAAATTTATGCGTGGTAGCTACCACGCACGATAAATTTCCAGTAAAAAGATCCCGTTTATGCAACGATGGCAGGATAGAGCTCTATCCTGCTATTGTTGCATAAACGTGTAACCTTACTTGTAAAACGGCATTAGTCAGAATCTACTAATAACTACTCGTACGTTACAATCATGACTAGTTGAAACAAAAAGGCGTAACGTGGCAGTCAGTGTAAGCGCGAAGTTCGCGCGTCCCGCGGCGGGCGGCCGCCGCCGAGAGCGCGCCCGCGGGAACGCCGCGTTTCATTTATCGCGCGCACTCGCAAATTATTGTAAACAAAATAACAACCGCAACAGACAGTTAACGTCCGTTCATTAATTGGTACAATTACCAAAATGTTTATACGGTCCATATTAGATGTATTGTTTCTTACAATGGGAGCGTTTCCATCAGAACAAGAAATAGATTGCAGTGATAAGAGATAAATTGCAATAGAAGGTTTATGCCCAGCATTGAATCTTGGTAGCAGCTGTTGATAATGATGCTATTGCTAGAAACATTGGTCTCTAATAGAAAATTTTCCCCCTCACCATTGCACTTGCACTAAACATAAAATGATCCATATTATAATTGTTTGGCTGCACAGTGAACGAACGCTGTGACATTAACTCGCAAAATTATAACTTTATGTGTAGAGTTGGCGCGCGGAACAAAGGCCAATGCGGGCCGCTTCGTGCGGATTCACTCGTCTTTGTACTCACATATTTGTCAAAGAATTAATGAATCCCTTAATGAGCTAATTTTCTTATTTAATTAATTTACAAGCAGACATTTGCGGGTTTTATTCGCACATATCGTTTTCCTAAAATTCTGTAACTTTCGGATAAATCAAATAACCTGTAAAAAACATTGCACTCAGTAACCGACATCTTATAGAGAATTCGTATATATTTTCCCATAATAGGTCAAAAGTTAATCGTCTAATAAACTATTCCATATATCGTTGTAGCGGCATCTGCAAGACACGAGTTATCTTTAGCGGGATGTGTTTGTTTGTCCTAAGAAGCGCATCCCCGCGGCGCCAGCTATTCTCTTGTGACAAATAAAATCGCACGGAATTCGAAATTCAATAACTTCTCGTTCGGGCCAGCCCCCACAGGCGTCACGGTGTCACAAATTAAATAGGGAATATAAAGTTTGAGTTTTGCATCCTGTAAGGAAATCACTTAGTTAATGTTATATATCCGTGATATCTGTCCACGTCACGACGATAATGCAATCAATCGATCATAAACACAAATATATACTCTTGGTTAACTGAATTAAAATTTCTAAAACTACTGAGCAAGTGAAGGTAAAATTTAGTATGTCCAGTCGTAAAGGAACATAGAACGGCACAAAGTAAGGATTCTGAAATATTCATATGGATGAAATGGAAAGAAAAGTGATTCGTAGGTACATATCAATTTGCGGAAAAATAAACGAAACTTAAGTATTAAATCCATCGCAACAAGATAAATTTGATATTTAAAAAAGGAGGCTAAAATTAAAAATATTTTTTTCTATCCTCTCGATATTTGCAACTTTAAAATATGACAGATGATACACGGCGGCGCCCGTCGAGGTGCTCCTGCGTTTTGTCGCCAGTTTATCGACAGATTTATAGCTCAGCGCTACATCTTCCGTCCGCGCCTTTCTGGTTGCTTTTCTTTCAATTTTCGTGTTCAATGTTTCAAAGCTGGAAAAATTATATGTTGCAAGAAAAAGAATAGCTATAACATTGCATTCCATATTAATTTGCTTATCGGCGCACTTGCACTTCCTGATGAGACATGTTTTAAGATATCCTTGTTTCTTATTCGCTTTAGTCCCAAAGTTGAATTGAAAATCATACAAAACATTGATTCGGGAAAATCAATTCTTTGATTGCATGAAAAATCTTGAAAACAATGTTCTTAATAGCATTGGAGTTAAGTATTTCAACTTAAACTTACGAAATAACAGTTTCCAACCTTATAACTCACGTTTAAGTTTCCTTTAAAACTTGTAATATATAAATTGTAAACAAGAACTTGAAGATAACATAAGCTCCAGCATTGAAAGTCAGCAGCGAGCAAGCAGCGCGCATCTCGATCAGTTTGCGGCGGTATAATAAGAAAACACGCGCTCGCACTGTTATTGCAGCCTGTCGGCGCATCGCCGCCTTGCAGCAGAATACACATAAAAGCATTTAACTGGTGTTTCTTTCGTTAATACAGAAAGTGCTCTATAGGAGTAATTGCTATGAAAATATAATCCTATACGTATAACTATATTATACGATTTTAGCGATCTTATGTATAAATATTTTTTCTTTGACAAAAATTTTTACTCTTCATAATTTACTTCACTTCATGCGGCGCGCGTAACACTTTGCGTCATCTCCGATGGAACCCGCTGCGGCGCGCCGTGTAAGCTAAAAGGCTTGCTTCCTATGTTACGTGTATTTTGTAAGAATTTTGAGCGCCGCTGAATGAGTGAAAGTGGTGGTAGGGGAGCCGGTTCGGCGAGAACTACTCGGGTTATAATTCCACTACGGCTCACGTTCCAATGATATTTTTATTTTTTATTTTCCTAGATGTAAAATTAACACAGGATTATAACGAGAATTTATTATATTTCAATGAAAACCAACAAAATAATTAAGTAAGCATTATATAATAGCACACCTAGGCGGACTCGGGTCCGGAACACAACCGAACAAAAGCCAAGAGGAGAATGAAATGAATGAAAACAAAAGTGATATCGTACAAAGTTGTCATTAAAATATTTCTCTAACTAGCAAGGACACACGGACAGCTTTGATGTTTTCGCAAAATTCTCCAACCACCTTCGTCGATGAAAATCAATACGAAGGAAAAGCTCAAGGTTCACGGTATACTCTTAGCTGCGACTCGTAATCGTAAATCAATTTGCGATGAAGTTATGTTTCTTGTGAGAGAGAATTTTCCCATTTCGTAAAGAAAACCTAAGAGGTGTGTTGACAAGGAGCTTATATTTCATGGAGAATTCACTTGAAAACGTTCATGTATGATTTCTGTGAAGCAAATAAATATGACACTCAAGGGATGCGTAACTAATATATTAATATTATTAACATACATTAATATGAGTAATCTTCTTTCCTCATATGTCGAACTGCTGAGGAAAATGTTGCAAATTTACTTCTCAGAACAGCCTAGCTTTTTCCTCGCCCAGCAGATATCAAAGCAAGTAATTCCTAAACTTCCAGGTACTCGCAAAATAACTGTATTTTACCTGGTACCTCATATTGAAACCAATTGTGAAAGCAAGTTTCCTACCTACCTACAACTTTATACATAGATATCTTTAAACCAAATCGTTCACCACATTTTACTGTTATTAAATGCCTCTAGTAAACTCACAATGCATTTACTTATATTTTTAATCCGCGCATCAAACTCCATCGCTCTCCTAGTTCCCGGGTGTTCTGTAAGCAAAGGTTTACATTCCGAGCGTAAGCCGGAGCTGTTATGAGCTTACGTCGACGTCTTGTTCCCCGTCGAGTACCTGCGATCTCTACATATATTTATATATGAAACTCGCTTCACTTGCATACATTACCGAATCACAAAATATAAAGGCTAAAGAAAGACATCGCGCATAGTTTTTACGTTTTACACAACACGGTAACGGAAAGTGCCAATAGCAATGCAATTTCATGATATGTTTTTCTACACTTAAAATGTAAGTCTCTATTCAATGCGACTGTGTAAATGCCTTCACATATAAAGTTGTTTCTTATCCTTAGATCCTTAGTACAAATTAAATTCTTGAGCTGTAGTAATAATAATTTTGTTACCGCTTCTTCTGCACTGACGCCTTGGAAGCGGCAGTAAACTTAGTTTTTAAGTAATATATTTGACGTCAACCAAGTTGTTAAACCATACGACAATTATTAAGCGATATAATAATATCCTATAATAATGAATAAAAAATTTTGAATTTTTGAATTTGAATTTGAATTTAATAACTTAATAACTTTCAAATCCATTGCGACGACCAAACATCTTGTCTTGGTAGAATTTGTAGAATTTTCAAGTGTAAATGACTATTTTTGAAAGTTTAGCAAAAATATTTAAATATTATTCCTATGTTGTATATGTTGATAGACATGCTAACCACCATTTTGATTTCTTTTATACAAACCACAACCGATTTTCCATTCTATAATTTAAGGAGACACATCTACATATAGTGTAATTTGCGCCTGAGCGTGCGTACGTGCGCCCGGCATCAATCACCCAGACCAGCAGCCGCATTTACAGCGCTGTGACGCTGCGTGTACCGGCACTGTAATGGCAGTCTACATACATACACGTCTACGTATATCACGTCAGCGTCACCTTTAAGGGGTAGATAGAGTCAATAGTCTGGACTCGAAGGCCACGCCTACCTGAGATTCAGAAACAAAGAAATAAATTTTAACAATAAAAGCCTTTCATGACATATCTACAGTTTAATTATCTTCAGCCTGGCGTTGTGTCTCTCAAGCCCCGTGGCGTGGCACTCGCGACGCTGTTTTTATCGCGCGAAAAACTATCCCTGTTTCGCTTATTATGACGTGTAACGGGACATAAACGTGCCATACTACGGAGTCGACTAACACCACTGCAAACCATCCATGCAGTTCTTGGACGATAGAAAAAAGTTAAATATACTGCTTTCATCTCCCGCTGATGGTTATTTTACAGGTTATTTTGCTTTAAATTATTAACTTCAATCACTTTTCATTAAACATTTACAAATATATTTAAATTGCGTGAACAGTATTATCCAAAGGAAACCACTCCATCAACAACGATCATCAATCAATTGATGATGATGGTTGATGGCGACGTGAATTAAAAAAGGTATTACGAGCATTCGGCGGTGCGACGTGCAGTGTGGAGTGCGTCGTAGGCATCGGTTTATGAAATAGTTCATGGTCGTAGCGAGACTTGTGTTTGAACTGATAGACAAGTTTAATATCTGTAGCGAGTAATTGGGAATTTTTTTTCTGTAATCATGTGTTGCTGTACGTGTACGATACCGTTCCAGTAATAAACTAATTTCCTAATTCATAAAAATACAGATTGGCACCGAATAATAAGAACTTAAGAAGTATGTACACCTTCAGCGGATATAGTATATTCGGTCTCTTACAATTTTTTTTTAATATTTCGCATAATTTTACAATTTACTGTACAATTATGATAAATCTTAAATATACAAATCGGCGTTGTTCTGTTCTCGCTGAACCGTTGCTTAATTACGCTTTAACGCCACAGCATAAATCACAGTCGCGTCGCCGGTCGCCGGTCGCCTCGCCACGCGACTGCGACGCGACGCGACCAACCATTATGCTAATACTGGCGTTTCTATTTCAATTACCGATGTAGTTGCGACGTTAATCTTGTCAGAGTTTAATTAAGTAGATCCTTGCACTGAACCTGAATTGTTACAAACTGTGGTTTTAACTCTAGCAATGTTGCAAAAAAATCTACATACAAGTGTGTGTAGTGCCTGTCTATCAGAAATTAATCATCGATTAAGATCTTGTAAGTATGTCACATATTGCCACCAAGGGATAAAGATCGACATAAAGTCTATAAGAAGCCACCGAAACGCAAACAAAAACCTCTGGGTACTAGCCAACAGTAAATTATACTTAGTTGGTAACTGCTTTTACAATTTCATTCAGTGTCCAACTACAGGCTATGAAACCTTTGCCACAATTTATATGTTTTGCTGAGCCCTTGCAGAACCTCGTTATATTAATAAATTTTAAGGAACACCTTTTGACTGACTGACTTGAAACTTGCAATCTGTATATGAATATATTCGAACAGTTATTTCCAAACAGATGTTGTACGCTCTGGCAGTCTACTCACATGAAGGTGGTGTAAGACCTGATGCTAATGGGGTTAAACCCCGAGCTGGCGTATAAAGCAGCTCTCGTTAGCGTCCGCGTAATTAAGGCGCTCCGTTTGTCCAGGGACAAGCGCTCGGCTGCGGCCGGCGACCCGCAACTGTGTCGTTCTGGCCAGAGGGCGGCGGGACAGAGACCAAGCGTTGTGCAATAGCCTTCAAGGAGAATCCCACAAATACTTAAATATTAATAACGAAAATGTGGGTGTATATTTTTTTGACCGAGCGAGCAAGGTTCTTGGCGCAAAATCATATTTTTTAGAACACTGATCTGATTTTGATGAAATTTAAAACATAGGTAGGATCTATCTATAAATTTAAGTTTCTGGGACAACAAAATCAGTTACGAGTATGTCGTTTTTGAGATATACACAATTATGTAAAAATTAAAAGTGTTCGAAGTACAGTACAAGGAAAGAAAACAATCACTTACTAAGTAAAAAAAGCAGTTTAAAGTTACACAAGATCAGAGTGACAGGTTAATATTCGATTCTTGTTAAACTTGTTCATATCATGAGATGTTGTTATCAATTCATTACACCATTATTTTAAAATAACCAGCTGGGAGTGGTTATCGCTTAATTAATACAAAAAACGCTTTGACTCTTCGATTTAACCCATAATAGTGTCAGTTCAGCCTCTGAGCCCCGACCCTGATCTGCATCGGCCTGCAAAAACCGGAGCAAGGGCAGCCAAAAAATATCATTTTCGCCTGTCTAATTATTATAATTTCAAAAAACAGGAGAATCGAATTATATATTCTTAATTGCAATAGTTCGTGCGTTTAATTTAAGTTCATGCTTTTATGTTGATGTCTTTATTATTTAAAAATTATTGTTATAAGGTTACCTATATCTGACACTAAGGCATTAAAAGTTCCATCTTTACGTATCGTATGTATGTAGAAGTGTATCTACACAAGTTATTATTCCTACATACATATATTAATTCTTCACACCTTACAGGGTCGACCTCAGGGGTAGAGAGACAAAAAGACTGAAGGCCACGTTAATCTATATGCTATATTTTTGTACATACTTATAATAGCATTTACCTTGTTGCAGTCCCATCGGCGCGGATCCTGGGCGGGCCGGACCTGCACGTGGACATCGGCTCCACCATCAACCTCACCTGCCTCATCCAGTTCAGCCCCGAGCCGCCCGCCTACATCTTCTGGTACCATGAGGACGAGGTGAGCGGACGCAAAGTAATTATGCTTCGATTACTATTTCTAATTTAAGATAGTTTTAAGATGTTGGATCCCAGTTTAATACTTTTGGCGTTGTACAATTACAAAAGTCTCGCCGATACCTATAACCAAAGACATGAAAAGAAAATAAAGGCTCTCTTTGAAATTGCATGTATAACTTTGAAGTCATCGTGCTTATCTCAGATTGATGTCGAACGCGCTTAAGTTTTCAATTAAATCATTGTTTAAAAAGTTTTTAAAAACTCCTTGCTTAGACTTGAGTATACCAAATTCATTAAACAAGATCTCATCAATGACAGACACATGCTATTGTATTCTTACCCATAACCTCAGACCATAACCCAAACCTTGGTTAAAACTTTCTCTTGTGTTACCTACGTTTTATTAAAATGCTTGATAAATTAACAACTCCGAAAAGCACAAACTTTAATAAGTTAATCAATAAAAATAGCAGAAGAGAATAGTTAAACCGGGATCCAAACTTTTCATTAATAAGTAATTAAGTGATTAGCACACATACCACCTGCTGGAAAGTGGTTACCATAGCCTGTTTGTTGCGCCCGTCATATCAGGTACATCACTTTCCTTATCTGAAAATAAACATTTCATGCCATTTTTACAATAAAAGTTTGTATGTCGAATTAAACGTAAGACATTTTACTAAGTACACATATAAAACTTATATCATACTTACACGAAATACATAGAAACTGTTGAATGACATACTATCGCAATTAAAAATAATATTGGCGCCCTCTAGTCATATAATCTTGAAACAAGGCGGGGTGCCTTTGTAAAATAAACCTCAAACCCCAAAGCTATAGTTCTAAGAGCAATTCATAGATGGCGCTAGTTAATTTGCGCTTCACTAGGGCGCTTCATTTTCATTCGAGGGTTTTTCACAAATAAAACATCACCTACGCATGGACTTTCGACTAAGTGATATGTTTACAAAAATAATTGAGTTACTACAGTATGATATCTTAATTTCGCATATCTAATGCGGTGTGCACAAGATAACTTTATGTCGTGTGTATGCTAATGTATGTAAATACGGCGCAGTGCGTCATCATTACGAGCGGCGCCCACTGTATGCAAACGATCTCACGCCTCTAATATATTCTCGACTCGTGTTTTTGGACATTTCACAACAAATTACTCAAAAAAATAAATAATGACATCATTTTAAAGTCACCTGATTAGATATTGAATACAATTGCCCAGACAATTGGATATGTAGGCATACTTCGCTAAATAATATTCAGTTGTTGAATAATGTAAACATGTCAAATAGTTTGTGTTCTAGTAAAATAAAATATACGGGCCCTATTAATTGCATCAATATACATGAATGACACAATTTAAATTTTAAAACGTTTAACTAACCTACTAACCTGTTTACTTTCCGTTTACTGTGATGAATTTTTACTACATTCATATGGTTAAAGGCACAAATCATATGAAGTAACTCAACGATTCTCAAAACACATGATTATAAGTAAAATGGAGAATTTTGTTACATACAAATAGCACAAACACGGCGTCAAAAATGTCTATATCTATTAAACATTACCTACTGTTCACCGAAAGGCATCATTGAAAACGATTCTTTTGAATTAATAATTTGAATTTTTAAATATTACTTTTTGTATAAATTTCATAACCAGAAATTATACCCAAAAATATATGATATACAAAAATACTTTGAAACCTCGTTAGATTGTAATCATCAATGACACGAGGATTTTATAGCTAGAAAGCCAATTCTATAGCCGATAACTCACTTTCCAACAATTTCATTCAATCGGTAGAACAACGAGCCAACATTGTGAAACTTTCACACAAAAAGATCAAATTGAGGCTATAATTACGCAAAATACTTGTCAATTACGCAATTAACAAGTATTTTTATTAGCAATTGAATAATGTCGGAATACCTATTCTATGCCAGTTTGCAATAAAAGCGAAGCGGCTACCTGCCACCAGCGCGCGGAAACTTGGCTACTACGATATGCAGATGAGCAGTCATCGCGCCACGCGCGGGATCTAATCAGCCGCACTTGTTTACGAGCTTTCCACCAATTAGCTTAATTGCCGCCATCCCGCGGATCCCGCGCCCCGCGCTACAGTAGGCTGTGACACAACACAGAGGACAAGCTTCCAATCCAACCCTCTCTGTCTTATCCTCGCGTGTTCCCAAGTGATACCCGCCGCCACTTTTTGCTCCTTCAGCTTTGAGCTTGGGATACGTTTTCCGACATTCCTATTTTCACTTTGTCTGGTCTGCAGGGTCTTCAATTTAAAGACAATTGACACCCATATCACCTATAATGATGACGAGCCAAGGTTTTTTTGACCTGCCCCTTTCACCTCTGCATGGCGAGGGCGGCATGTCTCGTCACGCTTACAATAATTTCCTTTAATGGTAACTACTAAAATCTGGAATTCCCTCCCTGCTTCTCTATTCCCCGATAACTTATTACCAAGGAATTTTCAAGGCAAGAATTGTGCATTTACTACATTGTTTGGCACCTTAAACCCCAACTTGCTTACCGTCAGGCGTGGCGCAAATTTTTTCCATGCACCCTTATTCATTGCCTTCTACATCGAATAAATAAAGTTATTAAAATAAATAAATTCTACTACTTACCAATTGGCTTGGGCTCTGTGCTAATTATCTTTCGGTACAGAAATTAATTACGGACGGAACTGGCAGTAGCTGCGCGCACGCCTGTTTTATTAGTTCCCAACTGATTTACACGGCTGAATACTAACACGACTTACACGACTTATCAAACGCCATTAAGCCGAAGCTTTGCTGGAAAACTCATCGTTAAACATTAGAATTTCATTAATTAAAGTCACTCGTTACGAGCTAAGCCTTAAACCTGCCGCTCAAAGTTTGCTCCAACTTAACCAATTGGATATTATGGAATGCGGCACCAGCTAATGAGTTAATGATACCTTAATACAATCCTGTTTGCTCAATAATTTCAGCGACAGACGTAGAAGAAAATTTCTTGCCTGTATATTCCTGTAACCTATGACGCACACTGCTCAGGTTTAGTTCGTAGCGAGCCCAATGACAACTGCGCATTGGTTTGTGAAGCAGGTGATATCGTACGACTCGTCGCGCGGCGGCGTGTCCGTGGTGACGGAGAAGGGCGCGGCCACCACGTCGTACCTGCTGGTGCAGGACGCGGCGCCCGCCGACTCCGGCCGCTACTCCTGCTCGCCCTCCAACGCCGAGGTGGCCTCGGTTCGAGTGCACGTGCTTAATGGTCATTACTTTCTTATCTATCTTCTTTTTACGTATTTCCTAATTCTTAACTTCGGGACCTTGGTACCTTTCACCGACTGCAGATGTGCTTCCTGCTCGCACACACACATTCCTGGATACAAATTTTCGGAGCTGAAGATCTTGATGCCTTTAAATCACTAACTCAACTGGGCGGTACTTGTCTTCATAAGCAAGTATCACCTGCACGATAATGAACTTATTACGAGTATGAAATTTCTAATGTAAAGAAGTGGTAGACACCTAATCACCGCAACAATATGAATTTGAAATAGATTTTTTCCGATGGAACGATTTATTTAAAATTAAAATAGTCAATAAAGGTTAAAACGCATTTCTGCATTGCAGGCGAGCGGCCGGCGGCAATGCAGACGGGCTCGGCCGGGCTGTCCAACAGCTCGCACTGCATCATGGCGCTGCTGTGCGCGTGCGTGCTGCACGGCCGGCTGCTGCGCGCGCAGCTCGCCAGCTGATCGCGCGCGCGCACCGCGTGCAGCACGCCCACGCCGACCCGCCCGAGCGCGGCCACGATGACTGTTAGCCGCTAATTATACTCTAGTGAACGATTGCTGTTATGGTAAATTATAAGTACGTTCGATGGTTAGACACAACCTTATCTCTGTGGACACTTCTTCCATTATATCATTTAAATAAAAGTTAATCGTTTATCAATGTTTCCGAAACTGATAATTATTTTAATAGTGTCATGTTTATTACAAAAAAACATTAATTGGATTGACTACTTGTTTGGAATGCGGCTAGTCGAATTAGCAGCTAAATCAAGTCGCGCGATGTCTTAGGGCAAATACTGTATATATATGTTACAGAGTTTCTCGTCAAAATAATTCTAAGTGAAAACGTAGTTTTCTGATAATTAAGAGATTAATGAAGATTAGAGAATATCGTAAGATTTTTATGAACGAATAAAATGTAGCGTCAAATCACTGTGATTACTGCTGGCCACGCCCGGTCGGTGAACTGCGCCCGCAGCAGAGCCGGCGGAGCGTATTATGGTATTTACTTTTGTACTATAAATCATTTAAACTAATTGAAAAAATAAATTTTATTTACATTATGTACCTGTATCAAAGACAAAAATATAATAATAGCACAAATAATGTCGTTAAAATTGTAAAGCTGCGTGTACCATACCTCTGCCTGAATTTGTACTTAATTAAGTCACAGATATTTCTTACAATCTCGCAAAGTTACCAAATCCCGCACGCCGCCGGGCTCCTCCCCACCACCACCTTTATTTACTATTGTAAATACATTTCACCTGTAGGTCATTTCCATCGGAAATCACATTTTTGATCACATTACAATTTTGTTGTTGTTCTTAATTGAGAATGTATATAAATAGATATAATGAATGTTTTAACAAAGATGTTTATAGCTCTATTTACATATGTGTAAGGAACAATATTGTGGTTAGGAATATGGTGCCCGCAAAAGTACTCGTAATATCCAATCTGGGATAAAAATGTAAACTGTGCAAGTCGAGAGAACGTGTGTACAAGCTCACGTGAAAAAAAATTGAAATTATATATTCTACGTAATTTTTAATAGAGACATTGTAAGTGATTTGATATTGTCCTAGCGGAATGTCGAAATGACCAATTTCATCCTAAACAGATCAATGTTAATTTGCCAAAACAAAAAACCTCGTACTGGGTACTAATTTTAGTCAAATATTTTAACATGCAATTTTATTAATGTCATGATTAATAATATCTTTATACATAATAATGTATCTACATATTATAATGGGTGTACCTTATAATGTATAAAGATATGCTAAGTAATATAAATTATTTATGTTCTAAATTTATTGAGTAACTAAAAATTATCTCGTTTTTTTATTTATATATTTTTCTATTTAATAGTATAACAACAATAATTTAATTGTCTTAAACTGGCAAGTGGGTTTTGAACGTTCCGCCATGCAATTTTTTTTATCAAAACGTATCTCTACTTTAATTAAATAAATTAATACACCATTGGTCGGAAAGCGCCGTTCATTTAATAAATAAATTTATGAAAGTAGGGCCGACCATAGCGACGACAGGCGCCGCTTGCCGCCGTCGCTGATACCTGTACTAGTGTGGTTTGACCCTAACATGACACTTTTCGGTAATTGCTTGTGATCTTGAATGGGGACGATAAAAATAATTGCATTGCTCAAGATACCGGACCTATATTTAGAGAAAATATGAGTATAAATTGCAAATTTTCGTCAATAGAGCACAAGCATTTTACTTGAAACAAACCATTCCTCTGTGTAACATACTTGTAAGTTAGCTAATGTTAAACTAAATTATCGATTCGGCGTTACTTATATTTAAGATAAGGAACAATTTATTGTAATTGTAAATTACTAACGCAAATTGACACGTTTTGTATAGTATAACTGTAAATAATAGTCAGAGTTTTACAATAAAGTTGATCTAAGTAGGCGGAGACTATGATACGAAGACTATGTATGTAAAACATAAAACTTTATGTATACATAAATGGAGTAAGTTTGTTTTCAAATAAAATATTTAATATTTAAGTAATGGGACATTTCATTCGGGGCCGAGCCTCGCACACCTCTATTTGTATGTAGGTAACACGTAACTTGAATCTTGGTTGGTTTCAAATTTGGGATCCTTAAAACCGATTGGACTATTGGCTACTACCTGAAATTAAAATATTGTAAATGCGACAAAAGTTTCGTCTGGCTTTCTTGAACAGAAAGTTAGAAATTGATATTATAAATTATCGAAATATTTTCAGAGTATGAATTATTCCGCTTCTCTGTGGTAATATGCTCGAGAAGATATATGTTTGATCCTAATGATTTCGAATATTAAATAGGCAGATGATATGTTATAGCATTGATGCTTATTTTTCGAGCTTGAACTAAAGCCTTCACGCCCAAAACGCAGCAGTAGAATTACGATACAATCTTTTTTGCATTATAGAGAATAATTTCTTTACTTTTTAGAATCATATTTTGCACAAAGATAGCGTACACGTCAAGCAGTGAAATAATGTTACTATTTTATCTGGAAATTTCCACAAAAGTGAAGGGTCAGACAAAAGCTAAATAAATAAAAAACACTAATAAAACCAGACAATAATAAGAAAACAGCTTTTAATAAAACATTTACTGCTTCAACAGTAACCAATGTATTTGAAAGCGTTTGCACGCGAAGCGTTTGCCGCCCGCAACGCCTCGCGTGCAAATGCGACGATCTCATCTGCGAGATATCCCACCTCCCCACTCCTCACCCCACCCCCAGCGCGGTCCCGGCTGCGCAGGTCAGGACGCCGAGCCTACAGGATGATATAATACAGATGGAGTCAGAACGTAGAGCAATAAGTCTACAGAGGTGGCGTGACCGCTTGATAAGAAGTCATAATAGATAATATGTATACGAATACCTATAGCGTAATGGTAAATTAAACAGTATTAGGGGTTTGGAGAATGTAAGTCAAAAGGCGGATTGATTTGTGTTTAACTCTTTGAAGAAAAATAACATTTTTTAATAATTAATTCAAATTGTTTTTTTTTTTCTATTTGCCTCATTATTCCATTTTTAAGTAGGTTCACTGAAAATAGAGTCAAAAACTGTTTATATACGACAAATTCGTAAGTTTTGTTACGTTATAAGATTCGAATATAAACACTCGGCCTATAACATCTCCGAGACACAGTTAACGAACAACGACTGGTTGGCCATTACTCTAATCAGGATTCAGAATCGGGATATAACTGCGAAACTTCGTAACGAGATCAATTTGATCGGCAGCTGAAGGCAGAGGGGGGCTGTTTGTGATTTATTGCCGACCTTGATCGCTGTCTTACTCCATACCTGACAACTTTGATCAATAAAATCATATCTTTGTAAAGATACTTTGCTGAAATGATTCCAGCCATGTTCCTTAAAAGAGATAAGCGAGGCTTACGACGATTTCAGTAAACAAAGCATCCCTGCAATCATCATAAGCGCTACATCAGCCAGCCAGGTATTCGTGTCGCGCGATAAAGCACATATAATTAAACGCGCCTTGTAAATAATTAGGCATCGTGTCGTCGGTGCGGTGCGGCACTACGCGACGCGCTGCGACACTGCGGAGAGCTGTCGCATCCCGGCGAGAGGGAACCACGGCTTCGCTTATAAATATTCATATTAATTAACGCCGTAACAAACGAGTAGTCCATAACAAGTCAATCATAGTTATTGCAATTTACAGGTGGTAAATAGCAATAACTATACTTACAGATTAGCCAACCCCTTAGTTAAATATTAAATATTTCTTATATAATTTATAGCGGTATAAATAATTCTATTGTACATAATAAAATCGAAATAACTACCCGTCTACTAAATGAATATTCCGGCACGAGCCGAATCACAGGAGGATTTTAGATCATCTGCAGCACACTTAGGACAAATTACAGAACACTGCCTTAAGCTTAATTCATAAGTTTAATTAATTAGAGAGATGGTCACGTGATTGGTTCGTTATCGATATTTATCAAATCATGTTGTTTGTGCCTTTTCTAAAAATGTCGAGTCATTCTGATTTCTGCGTTACCTAAAGGTCACCAGCCTTGACAAACTGATCAAACTTGCACTCTTGAGCCTGGATAAATTGATTCTATTCAAGCAGCTTATAGTTAGGTATAGGAACCTAACTATAGGTAAGCTACATGAAATGTAACTACTTTGCCTCAACTTATTCGAATAACAATTACATTATTTTTTATCATTATTTTAGATCACGATTGGGCCGATCATCTATTTATGGAGTTTTTAACATTCTCTACTTTCGAACTACGTTAAAAGCGATAACGATATCGGTTTGGTACTAATTGTAAGTAGATAAGTACCTACTAAAGCGTGTGCGAATAATTTAAATGTGTTGCTAAACAAATAAAAACGGTTGTCAGTTTGTTACACGTTTCAAATAGCTTGCGGGCATAATGTCCTTGATGTCGGGGACTGCTGCGACACGCTGGGAGTCTGAGAGCTGCAGCATGTCCCCACCCCAGGAGATCACAGAACCAGTTAAATGTACTTACTGTGAACCGTAACATGTCAGCAAGCAATCATCTAGATTGGACACTAAGTATCTTAAATGTAAGTGTGGCTGTGTATTTCAAGCTCCTCGGAGTTAAAAAATGGAAATACTAGATAAAGAGAAATAATGAACAGAAATAATAATAATATAATAATGACAGGAAACACATCTAGAAAGGACAGATCAAAGGATGGTAAAATTACCATTACACCTACAACCTACATACAACAAAGAAATCAATTATTCTACCCACACGACATTCACACATGACGTAGGTAATACGAGTATTTATCGCAGATCCGTTCAGGCGGACATAATGACAGTAATCATACCTCCGCGACCTTCGGTCAAAAGTACAAAGTCTCTGTCTACCTATGCTTCTATAATGTTAACTGACAGAGAACGATCAAAGGTCGCTCTTCTAAATATATATGATTACTGAATGTATTACTTTATGACTATCAATATTTACTTACATATATCACTGCGAACAAAGTTTTATCGCATATATATAATAGTCAAGATAAACTTGAGGAAAACACATGTATATACAACAATACACTTAAATTTTGTCGAGTAGATACAAACAGAATATTGAATGTAGCAAAAAAGCTATCTAAACTGATTTTCTGTACTTATGTGAGTAAATCTTATACAAGTCTTGTGCCGAAGTGTTCTTCAATCGACTGCCATGACGTATCATGTACCTAACCATACTATGGTTAGGTTATCATTCGGGTTGTTTCTGTGTACAGTGTCACCGAGGTCAGACGGCAGCGTTAACACCGTATTTATCTGACCTTCCCACTCCTGTATTTTGATCATAGACTTACCTTGTGTTAGAGTCTCCCTAACCCGAAGTCATAAGGGACAAACATTGACCTTACTCCCTGTAAACAACGGCAAATGAACCTGTTATACACAATATTTAGTTTATGCGCACGCGCACAATATTTTGTATATTTACCTACGCGCTACCTCATCAATGTGAGCGAATGTATCTGTCTTATTAATTAATGGCCCTCGAGGTCAAGGATACTAATGTTATTGTTATGAGATTCTAAATAGGTTTTTACGTAAGTAATAATTGAAATGTTAAAGACATACGGACCAAAAGCCATATTCTATTACGTCATCATGATTCTCCTAACAACCGCAACAAACGCATGGTACCTACATGATGATTAATGTTTTTAAAATTTTTAGTCTTTTTAAATTTATAGTGTAAAATAATGTCATAATATTAATAGATAGGTTTGCGTTTAAATTAGTACCTAAAATAATGTATAAGTATTAGTTACTCTATTTGACAAATTTATAAGTACTTTATTTCATCACTTTCAGGGGACCAATGTTGTAAAATTTCATTATTGCTCGAAAATCTTAATTTATAAACAATATGTTGACCAATCTTTATCTAACAACCTATCACTATTTGAATCTCAATTCTATCAAGCCAAAAAGCTGAACGCGGCCTATCAGGCTTTTCAAGACTGTTGGCTCTGTATGCCTCGCGAGGGATATAGACGTGAGTATATTACCGTATGTATCTTTACCTTACGCATCACTTTGATTACCAAGGTGTATGCAATATGCATGTCTATGCAGTTCAAAGTGATTACTCGTGTCACTCCGGCCTGGGGACACACATGTGTCCGTATGTTTATGTACATGTTTGCTCGTAATCTGGTTTCCGTTTACACGACAACGTTATTCAATTTCTTAACCAATGTTATCGTTTACAATTTCAATTATTGAAATGGAATGAGAAATCAAATTCTTATATATTTTGTTTACGTAAAAACTTCTTACTGTTCTCATGCCTGCTGAATTATATTGGAAAGAAACTAATTGTGTAATATTAAGGCACGAAATAAAAGAGAACCTATACTTAGACCTAATTCATTTTCTTTAATGCCGCGGAAAACTGAGTTTTATTTTACAGGTGCTAACAATTTAGAAGACAACTGATTTAATTAGGTTATTTCCTGCGTTTACTCATAAAGTTTCAAGGTAAGTCTATAAGAATTCATTTTAACGAACCTAATAAGAGGAGTGGTGATAACGCTCCATTATTTCGAGTTCTGATGCGGCCGAGAGGCGCACGTGTTACCATAACAATAAATCCGGGGTCCTGACTCCCGGCTCCCGGCCCGGCCGCACTCCACTCGCCGGCAGCGCTAAACGCCCGCAATAAAGCGGAAATGTGCGCGAATCGTGACGCGGGCTGGCAGCCACTTCGCGGAATTAGGGCTGGAACACACAACGACGTGACACGACGACGAAGATGACGCTATCCTGTGTACTTCCTCCTTCTTACATCTTCCGATACCCCTTATCCGAAATCTAGCCGCCTTTCACGTTGAGCGTTGCCGATTTCTTCAGTAGCACCATCCCAGCTCCCGTAGAAAGCGAAGATCGCCGACGGTATGGACAGGGCAGGGACAGGCAGACTTCACCTAAAGTCTCTATGTCCCAAGTGCCTCTGGCTCAAGAAACTCATTTGAACTCTTGATGGAGATAGCAGCTTCATCGGCTTCTACAAACTTTGCTGAAGGGGCTATTTGTAAGACCTAAACAGATAGATAGAAAGTAGAAGCACTAACAAAAATCTATAATAGATAAATATAGAAGAATAGAAGCGGTTGTACATGGTAATCGCTCACACAGATACAGATTGCTAACCCAATTAGACTATTGGCTGTGTATCGTTAAAACCCCGGATAAAACAGAAATTTATACGAAATTTTCCATGAAATTCTCCTGTGCACCTCAGTTCCCATTTTACGTAAGTATGACGTCGTCGCATCGCCCACGTCCTGCAAATGTGAGCTGCCCTGCGTGCTGGCGTCAATATCGCTTCATATGTTTATATACTTTCTCTCTTTCCCATCGTTGCGTGTTCCCAGTCCTCCCGCCGACGCCCAGACACCGATTTTCAACATAGTAATACAATTTGCAAGATAATAAAACATGTAAAACGCTCAACTTTTCGTAACAAACGGCGAAAGCGAAGGAAGAACCAAGTGCGTGTCAGCTGCTTGTCCTTCGCGCAGATTGTAAAAGTCCATCAAGGGGATATAATAAACTCGAAATATATCTTTGAGACGATGGGCTACAATATATCTGAAACTAAACTATCGTTAAGTTCTCAAAGTTTGAGATTTGTGGCTATTGGCTCTGTATATGTTTGTTAAAACGTGATGTTTGTAGGCATTCAGATGGTCAAGGAATTATAGACTTTCAAAAGGGTCATAAGTCATACAAATTATAAATGAACAGTGGCGAGACGAGCGGGGGCGGGTGACGGAGCTCGTCGGAGTTTTCCCGGCGGCACGTCGCGGCGCCATCTCTCCCGCGACACGGAAACGCTCTAAACAGCGGCACTCGATTAGTTTCACTCCGACCCCCTCCCCGCCACCCCCCACCCAAGTGCACTCTGTTTTCTATCTATACTTACATATAATCACGTCTTTATCCCTTGCAGGGTAGACAGAGCCAACAATCTTGAAAAGACTGAAAGGCCACGTTTAGCTGTATGGCTTAATGATGGAAATTAAGATTCAAATAGTTACTTGTTGTCCTATTCTAAAGCAAACGAGAACAATCTATAAATGAAAATATTTGTATTATATTGAGATAAAAACTAAGCAAACATATTGAAGAACCGACATCAAAACCACCGAAAAGGGATCTTTAAACTCCTTGTTTATTTTGTACTTTGGATAATTTAAATCTTATATCTTCGGAGCTGGAGAATCTTGCCACATCCCGAGCTTTTATTTGCCGCCCGGATCAATGCGTTAATTACATTCAATGTGAAAATAAAACTTTAACAGTGTTCCACTTAAATATACGTAGTATAAATCATAATTTTGATCAGTTTCAAAGTCTATTAGCATCCTTGAATATAACAACCGATATTATTGTCCTAACCGAATGCTGGATATCGAAAGCACCTTATTTACCTGTAATTGACGGTTACAATAGAGATCATACGCTTAAAAATGTCAATCAGAATAGCGGGATTGTTATCTACACTAAATGCAGTCTGGAATGTAGAATATATGAGCCCAGTAGTATTAGAGAAGCAAACTGTTTGGTCTGTGAAGTAAATAGGCAATTTGCAGTTATATGTATATATCGTTCACCATCTTATATCGATGCTGACACTTTTTTGAACACTCTAAATGACCTGTTTACTAAGTTAACAAAATTTCAAGAAATTAGTCTCATTGGAGATGTAAACATAGACATAAAGCAAGGCTCTACGGATAGTCATCTTGATGAATATCTGGACCTTAATGCTTCGCATGGCTTACTTCCTGCTCATACCTTTATTACACGAGGGTTTAAGTGTCTAGACCATGTAATGCTGAAGTCCAGGTACTTGTCAACTACTTTAATTGTTGATACGTTCTTGACAGATCACAAGCCAACTATATTAATGGCAAATCTTAAAAACAAGCGTAAAATTATACCAACATGTACCAAAATAAATTACAATGCAATTCATGCCGCTATTCTGATGACAGATTTTTCCGATATATTTAAAACTAAAGATGTAAATTTAGCTGTCGAAACCCTTATCAATATAATATCTAATATATTAAAATGTAACACAAACAGAATTAAATTAACGAGATCAAAAAGAAAAATTAAGCCTTGGATCACTCCAGGACTCATTAGGTGTATCAGAAATAGGGACAATATGCACAGAAAATTACACAAAGAACCTGACAATCTTATACTAAAGGCTACGTATACAAGATACCGAAATTTTATCAATAAGCTTCTCATAAACTTAAAAAATGATTATTATAAGCAAATGCTGTATGATGCAGGAAATAATATAAAATCGACGTGGAGAGCTATCAATACTATAACAAATAGAAAATCCTCAAACTCGCCTACAAACCCACTCCTTAATTTGCACGAAAATCCCAACATGTCAGTAAATTTAGTAAATAATTACTTCACTAACATTGGTAAGAACTTAGCCGAAGCTATACAAAATAGTCAAACTCAAATCGACGCAGCACCGATGTCAGCCCCCGTACGTGATTCAATGATGCTATATGAAGTCGATGAATATGAAATAGATTCACTCATTACTGGCTTACGATCTGATTGCGCTGTTGGGTGGGATGGCATCTCTGCTCGTATTATAAAATCAGCGCGGCAAGTTTTTGTCCCAGTTATGACTTATATATGCCAACTTGCTTTGTCAACTGGAACATTTCCCAGGGCTTTTAAAAAAGCAATAGTACATCCTATTTTTAAAGCTGGCGACAAAGAAGAAATAGCTAATTATAGACCGATATCCATATTAACTGCTCTGTCTAAAATTTTAGAAAAAGTGCTAAATGATAGGCTGGTAAAATACCTAGACTCTAAACATATAATAGCAAGTAATCAGTTTGGTTTTAGGAAAGGCACCAGTACCGAGGATGCAGTCAATGAACTCGTAGGTACGGTTGTCAGAGGCCTTGATGAGGAGAAAAGGTGCATTGGTATGTTCCTAGATTTCTCCAAGGCCTTTGACACTATTTCAATACCTCTTCTGCTGTCAAAATTAGAAAATATTGGTGTTCGCGGCCTTGCTCTTTCTATATTTAAAGACTATTTACATGAACGGACCCAATATGTGAAGATTGGGGATTTTATTAGTAATGAGAGTAACTTGTCCTACGGTGTACCACAAGGCTCGGTACTGGGCCCTACGCTTTTTATAATATACGTAAATGACCTCTGTAAACTTGATATTCCAAATTGTGAGGTATACGCTTATGCCGATGATACAGCCCTCATAGTAAAAGGCTCAAACTGGCAAAATGCTTTTGCTCATGCTGAACATTCATTAACAACCGTTATGTCCTGGCTTAATAAAAATTTGCTGACCTTAAATGTTCAAAAAACTATGTGCATGACATTTTCGATAAATTCTTCGACTTTGCCTTCTGATAAAGAAGTGAACATTAAAGCCCATACATGCAGTAGAAATATACCTGATTGTACCTGCTTATCACTTGTTAGAACAAACAGTATTAAGTATTTAGGGGTACACATAGATCACTTTCTTACATGGGAGAAACATATAAATTCATTAGTGCCGAAAATAAGAAAATTAATTTATCTTTTTAAAAATTTAAATATGTGTGCTGATATGAAAACCTTAAAAGTTGTTTATTATGCTTTGTGTCAATCTGTTCTAGCATATTGTATAACCGCTTGGGGTGGTGCTGCAAAATCCAAACTTCTCCCGCTGGAGAGAGCACAACGCGCTGTTCTCAAGGTCATGATCAAAAAAAATTATCGATATCCTACTGAACAACTTTATGCTGATACCAAGGTCATGACGGTGAGGCAGCTCTTTATTCTGCTGACACTCATAAGAAAACATGCCCAACTCCCATATGACCCCACACTTTTCATTCGCCGACGCAGGACTGTTCGTGTATGTTCAATCCCCCGACACAGAACAGTTTTTGCCTCTCGGTTCTTTGGAATATTTAGCTGCAAGATTTATAACAAGGCACACAAAACTATACAAATCTACCCATGCACCAAAAGAGAAATAAAGCGAAAAATACAGGAGTGGTTGTTGAAACTGAATTATACTGAAACTGAAAATCTCATATACAGTAACTTTTGAAATTTCTATTTAAAACCAAGATAGCACAATTTGATTAATGATTATTGCAGTATGTATACATCATAGTTGATAGATTCTTTTCTTGCTGAAGTACACAGACGTACACATATATTAGTAGTGCTCAATATATAATAGTATCATAAATGTTTAACGTCGTATACAAGTATAAATATATAAGTATAAATATATGTATATATACCTATATAAAGATATTTAAGTATATAATTATAGACACTAAGGCGGCTGAGAGCATTTCCGTAGCTACATTGTATGTTATAACCTCACTGTAGCTAGAACACAATTCCCAAAATACAGAAACTTCTAGTTTGGGAATTACTACATTCAAACCTTTTGTTTTCCCTTTTGTATTGTTTCTAACAATTAATTCTTAAAGATGCAATCGTGTCTCATCCTACTACTCGAGATACAGGTTTGTTCCTAGTTCGATGGTAGGGAGGGACAACAGAGTTGCTTTTCTCATTGTTACTATGTACGCAATCTGATTGTAACATTATTGTTAAGAAGCAAGTTCAATAAACTTATTTTTTTTTTTTTTTTTTTTTTTTTTTATTGCATCGCCTGGCACTGGCTGTTATCATTGATCCCTCTGAAAATCTTAAATTGAAACTCAGCAAATGCATTAAACTGTTAAACGGAATCATTGTCATCGAATGTACTGGGTACTTATTGGAAGCAATCAAATAAATATGCTCGTCACGATCCGGTCATTTAGATACTGAAGTTTATTTTTTATTGTCACAAACTCACAACAACCGATAACAAGTTACCTTATCATAACTTTACAGCGTAAACTGCTATGCAACTCGTGTAAATATAATAATTAAGATGAGACGAGTTTTCGTTATTGTGTGTCATAGATGATCGTTAATACCGAACACTCGTGAGGAAACTTGCAGTCGGAGCCTGCGCTCCCCTACAGAGAGGGAGGATGCAACCAGCAGCCTCGCCCGGAGAATGCTGATGATGGCAGCGCGAGCATTCTAAAATTGTTTTAGTTTTCTCCATACGTAGGTATATGTATAAATCACAACCCCAGTGCATCACACCATAGAATACGTACATACACAAATATATTTTTTATATAAAAATCAATACGTCTTTATCCCTTGCGGGGTAGACAGAGCGAACAGTCTTGGGAAGACTCATAGGCCACGTTCAGCTATTTGGCTTGATGATCGAATTGAGATTCAAATAGTGATAGGTTGTTAACCCATCGCCTAAAAGAATTCCAAGTTAATACGCCGAGTACCACATTGCATAGAATACACATGAAAAAAAAAATCATGCTCACTTTAGGTGTAGAAGACGCACATATTCTTCAAATATTTTATTTAACACTTCGACGGCATTAATAATAATTCCAAATCACAGTCTTTATTTCCTTAAGTACTACTTTTCTTCTTTAGGCTGTGAGAAAAGCTGTGGATGGACAGAAACTTAGGACAGCGAAGGAGAACCGCACAGGACAAGACCACAAAGGTTCCGAGTAGACTACGGAATCCTAAATCGTAGTTAAGTAGAAGTGAACCGATTATGACCATTCATTACTCATTCCACAATCACCATGACCAATCGTTCATCGATTCTAGAACAATCAATCTCGACTTAAGATTTCCGCGTTATCAATTCGGAGCTAAGGTCATGATAACACAATCTACTTATTTTAATTCAGGATAACGCCTTTTCATGTTTAGTAGCCATATCTTATACGTAAGATATAAACAAGATCTTAAATAATTTACATTGTTACAAACTTTCACTCTAAAATGTTTTTCAATTTTGGGGTATAAGTAAGGTGTAGGCATTTGGATGTGGGTAAAAAAATTTGCTTTGGTTTTGTTCGATAACATTACATTTGAGACAATTGAAAGATGTAGGTGGGTATAATTTTTTAAACAACATAATGCTGAATAACTTTTAAATCTCTATAAAATATCCGTTTCAAGATTTAACATCAAAGTTATAAAATTCCCGTTAACACGGCTCATTTCATTCTCCGCTAAACTGGCGAAATTCATGAATAAATAAAGAGTCTATTGACTTTACCTGGTAGCCTGCTGGCTGTTTGGTGAACGACACAGAATGTTTTGTACGCTATCATCACCTTATCTGATTACAGTTATCAGCTCATCAACAAATGTAGCAATCACCCACTCACCATTCCTAATGTTAAATAGGCATCATTATTTTATTTTTATGCTAGTTGACGCCCGCAACTCCGTTTGCGTGTTATTGAAAATACGAAGGTTAAGGTTATTAAATTTAGTCAAATTTCGTTACATATTACAGAGTAGCTGGTCCTTTTGGCTTCTACATCACATGATCCAGATCTTCCATTTTTTTTTCGTCAATAGAAAATGCTAAATCAAGACATCTTTTCCATAATTCTGATGATTAGCTGGTTTATATATAATGGTTCTACATCAGGTGTTCCGAATCTTCAATTTTTATACTGTAACAGAAAATGCTTATCAGGTTGAACAACTTTTGTTAAGACGTCTTTTCAATATTTCCTATAGTTTAGCTGAATGGTTATGGTTGGATATCAGCTGTGCCAGATTCCAATATAAATTACCCTATATTTTGGCCAGGCATAAGATATATACAACAAAAAAAGTTTTATTCAAATCCGTTCAGTAGTTCCGGAGATTAGCGTCTACAAACAAATATACAGACTTTTTTTTCAAATTCATGCTCGGTTACTATTTTTATATAGTTATAAATTATTTTTTGAAAATATACTCAATGCACAGACAAATTTTTTTACTGTTTTATTATATGTATTGATCCAGATATTTTAAAATTGAAATTTTTTGGCTATGTGCAGCAAATAATTTTTTTCCCTCTATAGGAACATAAAGATAAATCATTAAACTTATGTGTGCATACCATACTGTACGCAGTCAATGAGAGTATAAATAAGAAAACTCATTAGTAACAAACAGTAATAAAGAAATCTTTATTTGGCAAAACTTGCCACTTAGCTAAGCACCTTCAATCCGATAACTATATAACGTAAAGGGACGATTCGATTTCACAACAAAATATGTTAACATAACGTCATATATTACATAATCTTTTTATAAAATATATATTTACACAGTACAAATAAATCAATTAATATTAAGCTTCCTTTACATTTGTTAATAAGATAACTTTTCTGGAATGTCAAGAGTCAAGTCAACCACTTAAAATGAAATAAATGAGTGCAATGCAATAATGCGCGATTCGATAATTATTCAATAATTAATTTCCAGGATGCCGCGGCCGGCTTGGTACCGTGTGGTAATCAGGTCAACTGTGGCAAAACGCAAATGACCACTCGACATATTTTAATTGATTGTCTAATCAATCATACACAATCATACATAAAAACTTAACAAGGCGTACCAAACAACCAATGTCACACAAGCCGTCAGTCAAGGCCACAATAACCAATGTTTACAGAGGTCCCGGCGACGCACTGTCCGGCCTGCTCCGCCTGCGGGGCTCAGGGCCGCCCTACGCGAACAGGTAGGAGTACAGCACCGTGACCACCACGCCGAGCAGCAGCGGGAACTTCCACGACGACATGAAGCCAGAGTCGGAGTCCTTCGTGTCGTTGTCGCTCCAGTTGTACTGCTTCTTCTTCACTTCCACGCGGTCCTCGGCGACCAGCGTGCCCAGCTTGTATTTGAGCATGAGCTCCTTAGCGTCGAGACTGTGGCCGACGTCCTCGAACTCCTCCGTGCCGTCCTTGCCGGCCACGGCCACCAGCACCTCGTGCCCGCCGGGGTGCTCGTCGATGAACTTGCTCACGTCGTACACGTCATTGTTGATGATGAACAGAACATTCTTAGCGTTGCCGCTGTCGGCGACTTGCTTCCTCGTAAATGTTTTCTCTGCCATATTATTAGCGCAAGCGTGCTTCTGGCGCGGCGTGCGGTGGCGGCGACGCTCGGGTCCTCACTGCGCGGAGGCGCGCCGCATGCGCCGGAGACCGGTTATCGCCCGCGCTCCCCGCGCTGATAACATGCTATCTTGTGGCTCAGCTGCGATGTGCACGATGAGTAGACGCCTTTTAATGCCAGTTTATGTGACTGGCCAGTAGATAATGTCACGGCAGTGGCTTGGAAAGTTAGACCTCGGAGCGCTGTTGCTTTTTTCCTTGTTTCTTTTTTGGTAAGCTATCGAAACTATAGACTCTATCTACCCCGTGAAATGACTTGCTTTTTTTTAAATAAATTATTTATTAGTTATTTTCCCGGATTCACACGCCCACCCTGAAAGAAGAGCCCGGGGTGTACTTCTATTACAAAATTCCGAATTCTATAATAAAATCAGAAATAATGATCTTGTTCTCTGCTCAAAAATGCGACTGTCTCTTCAGAAATTTTGTCGGACCTCATCACCATCGCCACGTCATTAATCCCCAATGACTGTACCTGAGTGGCCCAGGGGGACTCTAAAGACACCGGTGTTCAGATAGACACCCAATATTTTGTCAAGAAACGGTGTGCTGTTAAAGAAAGCAAAAGCGAGATCGCATGATTTGGCTTGTATATAACTGAAAGGTTGATAGAGCCATATGGATGGTGGTGGGATGGTTCCCAAGTGGAAAAAAAAACATAAAGTTACTTAGGTTTTACCTGCTCTTAAAAAATCTGACAGAAATTATAAAGCAAATGAAGTACTTACCTAAGTATATAGAGACCGTGGTAAGTGGAAAGATGTAACCTCTGCCTACCCTTCCGGGAAAGAAGCGTGATTTTATGTTTTTATATAGGAAGTAAGTAAGTATACCTAGTAAAATAATTCTGAAATCGAGACAGATTGTCAGCCAATCGTCACCGCCAGCACCAACAAGTAGGTGTGTGTTATGTGTGGTCGTACCACATAAATCTTACATCACACAGGGATCTTACAAATAAATGGAACCCTTGAAACAACATCATTTTATTTAAATTATGACACAACATTAACATTTTGAGTATAAATTCATACCTAAGTTCATAACCTTCTCGTACCCACCTACTCAGGTCGGGCAGTATTGCCTCACATTACAATTCAAGTTATTCCGACACGGGCGGAAACCAGTCAAGTTATTATTGCGCATGCCAATGCCGACCTGCCCCCTGCACGCGACACCACACGCAAATACTTACATAGAATTATGTAGAATCATAATTGCCGAAACATCGCTACTCATTTACAACGAATCATGTTTCATACACAACGAGTAGGTATTACTTCAACAACATTATTATCTATCCAACACCGACTCCACCGCAAATTATGCTACAAGTGTCACCGTGACACTGCAAAATGGCAAACCCGTTCTGCACTGTTCTATTTTTTGGGCCGAAAGAAACGCTTTTCACTAGGAGAATAAGTAGAAATAGAGTAACGTGGACGCTACGGCCAGCACGACGGGCGGCCCCCACACGTGGACGATGGCCGCCACCGTCAGGGTGTCTTCCCCGCCCGCCCACGCCGGCCGCGCCGCGCGCAGCTCCCGCCGGTCACGCTCCACCAGCTCCCCCGCGAGGAAATCCTGCCGCCAAGCCTTCGCGTCGTCGCTGTGCCCCACGTCATGGAAACACTGCGAAGCGTCTTTTCCAGCGTTGTCCAGCAAAACCTCCGGTCCGCCCGGGTGGTCCTCCAGGAATTTAGTTACATTGTAGACCATGTTATCGATGATGATCATAGCATCATCGGCGCGGTTGTGGTGAGAGACCTCCTCGCGTGTGAACTGCGTGAGCGCCATTACGCACGCTGCTCGCTGCGCCCGCGCCGTCAGACTGAACGGCGGACACCCACCACGCCACACCGGACACACTACAACCCACCACACCAGCTCACACTGATACACTTATAAGTAGACGGACAAAGAAAATCAGTTCAAATGTCAAAGGTGATATTCTATTACGATTACGAACGAATGTTTAATGAAAATTTTAACTAGGTATCTTAAAGTGGTCAACTTTAAGATACCTAGTTAAAATTTTCACCACGACAATGTTATCGATTACTTGTGTAGCTAGGTTCAAATCCCAGAAGGTATGTTGAATTTATTTCTCATTCTCATCTCTCTGCTCCACATGTATTCTTCAGGGCCAGCAGGTCCGCGGTAAGAGTAGAAGAGCAATGCCTACGTATCTTTTACCTTTATTTAGTGTTTGTTTATAATAATAATAGTCTGTGTCAAATTTCCTTCAAATCTGTCTAGAAATTTTTAAATTTGTCCCTTACAAAGTAAATTTCAGAATTCACAAAATTATTTTTTTCAATAAAACATTCGTAAATGTGGTTTTATGGATGTGCGATCTAAATACGAGGTGGTCATCGACAAACATTTGATTCAGCACTGTATTAAAGTCCATTGGCACAGAATATTATTAAAATATCGTTCACTTTCTAAGTTGCATGCTTGCATAATGTCAGACCTTGCAACCTCGGGGTCCTATACCTGAGCTGAATAAATTAAGACAACAGGAAGGTTTTATGAAACGGTTGTATGTAAATAAAATAAAAGAAAAAAGACATACCTAACTACAACCGAAAGAAAAACTCATAGAAAGAAAAGAAATTTGCCAAACAGATTTTCTCATTCCCAAAGAAAGTTTACGAAAACTGTTTGAAAAATTATCTACGCAGCTACACATATCACACTACGGGATACGGTCAGTTGACGGGATAGATAGAGCTTATAGTCAGAAGACTCGAGGTTAAGACATGCCTGGCGATGATACGTTGCTAGCCCATCGCTGTTAGGCAAAATTCGGTTTATAAGACTTTCCCTTGATTGATTTACAACGTATGCGTCTGTAAGTACGCTGGATCAGGTAAATAGAAACAAATAAACGTGACCCCATGGTAATGATGAACGGACGGCGAACCAAATTGTAATACCTGGAATTAGACTCTGCACACTGCCTATCTGATCTGCAGGTTATCAAAAAACCCTTTACCCCTGAAAAAAACACGGGTTGGTATATGGACAGGCAACCATTTGGACTTTGCCAAATCATCGTAGCCAATAAAACTATCTGTGTTAGAAAACTCGAACGTGTATTTGCTCTAAATTAAAAAAAAAATTATTCATTATTATAGGATACTTAATATCGCTTACTATTATTATTATTAGTCAAATCTTTAGTTAGGTTTCACAACATTGATGTCAAATAAATTACTTAAACCTAAGTTTACTGCCGCTTCTAAGGCGTCAGTGCAGAAGAAGCGGTAACAAACTGCACTGCAGTATTTTCTTTAACAACGTCAACTTCTCAACTATCCAAACTTAGAATAAAAATGTGGACGAGAGAATACATTGTTCAGATTTATTTATTTATATGAGATTTTAATATTTTTTTTATGGATTGCCAATTTTAAATAGATTTATGTACAGGGTGTACTGAATTTTGATTTAGGTTCAAATCAAACTACAATTCCTGTTGAGGTTCCTGTCCCAAGGTCAAGCCAGATGTTTATATCATTCATGTAATCATCAGTCCTATAATAAGCCTTCTCAAAAAGTACTTTCACTACATGGTACTCTTTGAATTTTTGGTTAGGCATATCAAGAACAGACTCCGGCTAAAGTAAACCATAAGATAACAAGCTATAAAAATAGCTGAAATAAACAAGCCTAGCAGTAGCTACATCTGTCAATTGTCGGATCCTCCTAACAGAATAAGCGGCAGAGCTAAGTCTATTGGAAAGTTTAGAAATATGATCACCCCACACTGTAGCTTTGCATCTATTATAATTCCTAAAAACTTTGTATTTTCAACAAATTCTAATCTCTGGTCTTCCACTATTATGTCAGTATTGGGCCTTGCTCGCCTGAAATTTATTTTAAAAAAAAAAGTAGGCAACACTGATCAGCTGTTCGCTCACATGACATATGACAGCCGGTACGTCAATGTCATTTTCTTATTTTCATTCATTAATACTTCTGTAGTAGGAGGGATATAGGCAAAATATTTTTATTTTCTGTTGATGTTTATATTATAGTTTTTGGTTTATTTCAGTTATATTATTTATATTCTTTTACAAATAACATGATAGGGATGTTTATGTACATTTTTGAGTTGAAAAAAGAGGTTTTATTAGGTTTATCCCTATCAGTGCTCTATATAACCTATTACCTAGTGGAAGCAGTCAAGGTAAAACTTATTATTCAATTCCATAGGTGATTCATTGTTCATAGTTTTGATCCATCCAACCATGTATGTGCCCATATGAATCATAAGCTATCATCTTATAACACTTTTAGTTTAGAATGTTCTCTTCTGGATCATGCTCACAGTTTTATCAGGCTGAACATTGTACTTCTTGATACCAAAGCAATAAAACGCTTTCGCGAATTTGGTGCAAGTATAGAAATCAATATATTATCTCTGCTTATCTTTTTAAAGAAATGTGTATGAAACATACACCATTTAAATAATTTGAATTTTCATTGAAGTAATCACATGAATTTCTTCTAACACAAACTAGATGATTTCATTTTGATTAAATAAAAATACTTAAAGTACAATATACATATGCTAATCATGCAGTTAATTAAATACTTAATGTAATACCCCAGGAAAGATAGGATGAAAATTGAATACCCCTGGGAAAATTGACAAAGTTGTTTAATAAAGGAGGCAAATAAAAACTAGGTATTAAAAAATATTCAAAAATTATGGGTAAAATACAGAAACACAATATTTATGTTTGTTAAAAATACTGACTTCTTTTAGGCTATCTGTCCACCTAGTTAGATTTAAAATGGTTACAATGATACAACATTCATATCCAGAAACCCCTGCTAGTATGCCGCGAGGGCCCATTCCGGCAGTTCCTGGAGAACAGTGTCCCGCTGCTGCAGGAGCACTATTGGCCCACCCCGTGGTGCGTGGAGGCGCGGCTGCAGACCGTGGTGGGCTCCGTGCTGCGCTCGCATCTGCTGCCACAAGTACACTACCGCAGGTACACACTCATTATTCATACAAAATCATTACATACATATGACTAGATGTATGTATGAAAATGTGACTACATTTTCATCCTTTACAGAGCCATCAGACTCAAAAAGACTAAAAGGCCAGATTCAGGTGTTAGCACTTTAATATGGAATTCAAATAATGACAGATTGCCAGCCCATCACCTTAATGAAGAATCCCAACTTTCCTAAGCTATATTAGAGAATAGTCTTTGCTTTGAATGATTCTTACAATCAGCATGGTCATTAGTAGAACTTTTAAAATAGAAAGAGTTGAGTTAGTATACCATAAGAAAACTAAAATTTTAGGTAGATTCATAGTATCAATCATTGTATGGACATGCTATTTACTCTTTCCATGAAACTTGTATGAAAACCACAACATATGTTGTTTTCTCAATGTAAATGCATTAAAAAAATCAATAGTTATTTATAATGTTAGCACTTTACAAGGTCAATATGTAAGATATCTTATACAGGTTGTGTTTACCTTAGTATGTGTCTAAAAATACCATGATTGTTGCACTTCTTTTCACTGTAAGTTTGTATGGTTTCTTTATGGACGAGACTAGCATAGAAGACTGGTAAAGTGCTCTTTCTCATCTTGGCGTGTTCCCAGTTGTATCCTCAGCCATTATAATTTGAGGCCTGGAGTCCACTTCCTATTTTTTTTGTCTTGTAGTAAATTGCATGTAATAAGATGATAAATGTAGTGTTCAACTTCCAGAGAGGTGCTGAAGCTGTCTGACGGCGGGCAGGTGGCGTTGGACTGGGTGGACTGCCCCGAGGAGGACGGCAGCCCGCGGCCCGTGCTACTGGTGCTGCCCGGGCTCACGGGCGGCTCGCAGGCGGACTACGCGCGCTGCCTCGTGGCCGCGGCCGCCGCGCTGCAGGCGCACGTCGTCGTGTTTCTCAACAGGGGCATCGGAGGGATCCCGCTTACGGTCAGTTGTCATTTAGTAATAATCATCTGTAGAACTCTGCGCGGATGATAGAGACGAGAGTGTTCCCCGCAGACGCCGCGGCTGTACTGCGCGCTGTCGCACGCGGACCTGGCGGAGGTGGTGGCGGCGGTGCGCGCGCGGCGCCGCGGCCCGCTGCTGGCGGCCGGCGTGTCGCTGGGCGGGCTCATCCTGGGGCAGTACCTGGCCGCCGCCGGGGACGCGGCCGGCGTCAGCGCCGCGCTCATCGTGTCCTCGCCGCTGGACGTGGAGCGCAGCGCGGAGTGCCTGGAGCGGCCGCTGCTGAACGCGGCGCTGTCGTACGTGATGGCGCGCAACCTGCGCAACACGGTGCGCGCGCACGCGGCGCTGCGCGCGGCCGGCGCGGACTGGGCCGGCGTGGCCGCGTGCCGCTCCGTGCGCCAGTTCGACCGCGCCTTCACCACCAAGCACTTCGGCTTCCACAGGTACTTCTACTTTTGTTAGGCACTCCGCACTCCTCCCCTAGTACAATAAAATTGACTGAAAACTCACACCAAAGGTTATGAGATTCCATTTAAGATGTAAATAATCATTGAATGTGTCAGCGTGGACGAGTACTACCGCCAGGCGACCCTCCGCGACAAGCTGGAGCGCGTGCGCGTGCCGCTGCTGTGCCTGTGCGCCGCCGACGACCCCATGCAGCCCATACACGGTCGGTAGCTTCTTTATGATTTTTAGTTTTCAGCCCTATATAAACATCCAACGCGGGTCTGTTGTTTACAAGTTGAAATTTATCAGTAATTTAACTCTATTATCTTAAATTAGACACGGGTCTGCGCCTAATCTGTTCAGGGTCTCGCTCTCAAGAATTGCGCAATGACTACTCATATAATGAGGGAGTAGGACTAGAGCAGTTTGAGGGGTAATCTGGCCTGACACTCGAGGAACAAGCGTTCTAAGGGAAGCGCAGCGTCGAAAGAAGTTGACACAAGGTCGCGTTGCAACTGTTTAAAAACTGTCTGTCAACTCCTTCATTGCCACTAGTCAGTGGAGAAGTTGACAGACTACTACTGAGCCGCGTTTGGTGAAGATAGATAACTATAAGTGAGCACGTATTTTAAACCGCAAATATTTTCGAGCGTTTCGTCTCTGTGTTCTTATTATATACCCTAGTTTAGTTTAAATGCAACAACATCGACAGTGATCCCGATGCGCGAGGCGTGCTCGAGCGCGCACGTGGCGCTGGCGGTGACGGCCCGCGGCGGCCACATCGGCTTCCTCGAGGGCTGGTGGCCGGCCGGCGCCCCGTCCGCGCAGTACATCGCGCGGCTGGCCCGCCAGTACTTCCGCGGCCTGCTCGCGCGCCCCGACCTGCTGCACGCGCGCCGCTGACGCCGCTAGCTACGGCACTGGGCGGGGCCGCGCCTCGTGCAGCGGAACTACTCGTTACACCGAGTCGAATTATTTGCTACGTCAACATTCACACGTCACATGACCAATACCACCACAACCCCAAGCGATATTGGAGGAGTGCCGGGTAGCTTTGGTGAGTTTCAACCCTTAACCGAACTAAATCAACTTATCGAAATATTTTACAAAATCTATTAGGTAATTACTATCGTCGCTACGCACATATGACAATATTCGAACAAATTATTAACTAAGTAACTGAACACGCCAGCTTTTCTCTTTACTATTAGTATTATCGCAAATATTGCGCGCGTTATCTTAATCCCGCGGAAGGTGACTCGATTAAAACGTTTCTAGTTACTACACCTGCGCGAATTGATACAAATTTAAGTTTTTATTGGAAACGGACAAGATACGTGTCTAATTTAATTTAAAAATAAGACGCTTTTTTTAATCATATGCTTACATAACATACGGCATATTAATTTTGTTTTTTATTAATGTTTACAGTTGTTTTATTTTATATAATATTACTGCTATTATACTTAAGAATCTAGAATTCTAATATATAAAAGTATTTTATACCACGGACAATATCAATTAAAATGTAGGGATTGGTATGGAACTACATACGAGTGCTATGGGATTGGTATGGAACTACATGCGAGTGCTATGGGATTGGTATGGAACTACATGCGAGTGCTATGGGATTGGTATGGAACTACATACGAGTGCTATGGGATTGGTATGGAACTACATACGAGTGCTATGGGATTGGTATGGAACTACATACGAGTGCTATGGGATTGGTATGGAACTACATGCGAGTGCTATGGGATTGCTATGGAACTACATGCGAGTGCTATGGGATTGGTATGGAACTACATACAAGTGCTATGGGATTGGTATGGAACTACATACGAGTGCTATGGGATTGGTATGGAACTACATACGAGTGCTATGGGATTGGTATGGAACTACATGCGAGTGCTATGGGATTGGTATGGAACTACATGCGAGTGCTATGGGATTGGTATGGAACTACATGAGAGTGCTATGGGATTGGTATGGAACTACATGCGAGTGCTATGGGATTGGTATGGAACTACATGCGAGTGCTATGGGATTGGTATGGAACTACATGCGAGTGCTATGGGATTGGGTTCACTCGATGTGGGGGACAGTCCAACATTGAATCAACCAAAGAGTGGTTACAGCCCTCTATGTGTCTATAATGATGTCTCATTTGGGTTGGTTGGAGGTACTCCAACGAATATTGACACTAAACAATCAATTCGAGAAAATACCAGTGTCCATCCATACCACTTTGCACACAAAGATAAGATAGATAAGTACCGTCAAAATGTGATAAAACCGACTACAAGTTAGCGAGTGAGATTTATAGATTTAGGAATCGCTTTCGGAGACGTGTTTGAAACATATCGTCCGCCGCACGCAGACGAGTCGCATATACACTCGCATTATACATTATCATAGTTATGTAAGTCGATTGTTAACTTTATCTCGTTGATCGAGATCGCACACACAATATCATATATTTATTAGCAGATAGTATAATTCGGATAGCGGGAGTCCGGCCCGGCCCGAGAGGGAACACTAGAATACACCCCTTGTTGCAGTATATAATATATAGATTATGTGATATTGAATAAGGGTGAGTGGGAGCGCTAATGTACCGTGACTTCTCCAGAAATGTCAGTCAATATTTTTATGCATATTTTTGTCATTTACGTCATTTTTAAAACTCCGTTAAGACAAAATTTGTATACTTTTAGTTCGGTTTTTAGTTGTAACACTACACACCATCCTTTACAGAACATTTAAGTTTTGAACAACTTTCTTACGGCCGTAATATCTTCTTTTAGGCGGCCAAATAGTTGACACAAACAGTAGCCTTCCTTAAAATCAGATGTTACGTGTAGTATTGTCTCATTGAGATGGGAAAGTGGCTCGCTCTCGGCCGGCGTCGGCCCCGCTAGTTCCGACGCTGTACAAGTGCCTGCGCGCGTCCGCGCCTTAGACTATATTATATCATTATTATATCGTAAGCTGTATATTGTGACATTCCGCCCGTCTGTTGACCGCATCGACAAGATATATATGTTGTTTATTCATTGTGTTAGAGTTTATATTGTAAATTATAACCGTTGGACCGTCAGGTTCGGTGCTAAACAACCACTAGTTGTTAATCGTTATACAAATTATAAGCCTTGCTAACTAGACGCTATCAAAGATGGCATCAAATTATTATCAGTTGAAAATATAAAGGTTTTTAAATTTTATGTGAATGCGGCGGGCATCAAAAACGCATTTATGAATTCTATGGATAAAATAAGTTTTTCCTTTGACCAAGCTTACAATACTAAAACTTACAAATGTAACTAATTTCGACCTATACGATGACTATAATAGTTAAGTATATACCTAGTTAATCTTCACTCGAGCCACGAGCCAGTTGCAGTATTTATACACGGCAGTCCGAGTGTGGGTCGATGTTTGCGTTACATTACGAATTATATTTTTTACTATACTGATATGTGGTTTTGTTTTAAATTCCCATGAGACTATAAGTGTATACAAACATGTTAAATACATAACTGATAATTGAACATAACGCTGGAGTTCTATGGAGCTGATTTTGGTTTGATCTTGACACATTGACGGTGGGAATTTATGATTGTAAAAGTAAAATTGCACTTGCTTGAATATAACACCTGTATGAACTATAACAACTGATTAGGTTAGTTTCACAATACAATTAAGATCAATAATAAGGGTATGAACTACTGAACTGATATTTCATAATAATACGCCCTTTAAAATAATAATATTTGACTTAACATTCATTTTGGTTTTTCTTTTTTCTTAGTGACCAGTTTCAATCAGTAATAGTGTGAATAAATAAAATCAAGATTTCAAAGCACTATTTGTATTTTATCTCTTAAAAAATAAGATTAATATTTACAAAAGGTTGTTTAAATATGGTTATAAAGTATTTACACTAGCTTCACGGCAATAATTTTGATACTGAATGATTTAAATACTTTATATAATTTTTCTATCCATAAAAAATACCTCTATTTTAATAAAATTTATGTTAGACTAGTTGGAACTCCGAAAATGTATTATAAGGGAAAAACAGTAGAGGTTCGTCAGATAGGAAAGGAATAGAAAGGGTCGGTCAGATAAGAGCGACCGCCGCGAAGTCCAACCCAACAAAGGCAAGTGCGGCTCCCTCAGCAGTGATCGAAGTCCTCCCCGAGCGCGCGGCAGAACTCGGCCACCAGCGCCTCCGCGCGCGCCAGCCGCCACGCGCGCCCGGGCTCCGCGCGCGCCGCCGCGCCCGCCGCCGGCAGCGCCGCCAGCGCCGCCGCGAACCACTCCGCGCGCTCCACCGACCGCTGCTCCGCCTCCTCCGCCTCGCCCGCCTCGTCCGCCTCCTCCGCCTCTCCCGCCTCTCCCGCCTCCTCCGCCGACTCTGAATCTGCCGACACGAATATCACCCGCTTGATCATCATCATTTGAGCACATTCCGGGAAACTTCTTGCAGCAGTGCACCACTTGTGTCACAAATTAAAAAACACTAGTCAACTGGTTTGACTTTCATCAAATAGCAAACAATCCAGACTGCTAAAAATAAATTTTAAACACTATTGACAAACAAACTTATAGCTACAACAAATATTAAAAAAAAACCTATATAACCTTGATTTGACAAATTTACTGGTTATTACATAGAGCCCTTCTATTGTCTGACTCTAGAAGCATAACTATGTCAAACTAAACCTTGAATAGGATTTTTCTAAAACATATTTATCCTAAATTCCCTTTTCTGATAGTCCTCCTGACATATGTCCAGGCTTTAATTCTATTAATAGGCCTAAAACACACTTTAAATATTGCGTATTTAATTATGGAAGCACCATAATCTTAAAAACTTGCGAAAATATGCAATCGAGAGCACAGACAAAATTGATCTGCATCATTACGATTGAAATAGAAGTAGTACCACCCCTCTAGCAGTTTCATAATAACAAGTGGTCAGTCACCCGAGTCCTGCCAGCCGGCGCGCGCCGGCTGGAGGCGGTCGCGGCGCACGAGCCCGCGCCACGGGTGCGCGTGCAGCGCCGCGCGGGCGCGGGGCGCGCCGCAGTCCTCGTCCTCGTCGTCGCTGGCGGCCAGCGGCACGAGCTCGTAGCGGCGCGCCGCGCACCACGCGCGCAGCTCGCCGCGCGCCGCCGCCAGCACCAGCCGCGGGCCCGCCGCCTCCGCCTCGCGGCGGCTGCACGCTGACACTGTACACTGACAGGTATACATTCTTTATTTCACAACATCTGGCACAATTTTATACATATTGCAAATCAATGGAATGTCTATTGAGACTCTGTCTTCCTCGCAAAGAATATAGACGTGACTATATGTATGTATGTAAACTATTGCTTAATGACATCAAATAAAATATTTAGTCATGACTAGTTTGTGGTTCTTTTAAAAAGGATTTCGTTACAGCCACATCTGACTATGGTGACGATGTTGACTCAGAAGTCAAATTTGTCCTTAACCAAACTACTACTAAACACAAATGCCATTGTCAGGAATAAAAAAATAACATAACTTAAAAAAATATGAAATCTCATATATTTACCTCATCCTTTTGGAGAAAAATGACATGTGCATCCACAGGTTGGTCCCCAGCTGGCAGCTGTTCATCACAGCACTCCTGCAACCGCACATCTGCTGTGTAGTATTTGTTGACTATCCGCCAGACTCGGTCTCGGACTGCAGCTCCTTCCTTTGCTTCGTAACTCTCTGTGACATCGTTGTCTATGATTTCTACAAAAAAAAATAAAGGAAGTATGTAAAAACAGTAGGACCACTCCATCTCTTTCCCATGGATGTTGTAAAGGCAACTAAACGATCAACCAATCAGTTACATCAGTTTTTACAAGAAGCAACTCCTATCTGACCTCCATAACCTTTGCAGAGAAACCTAACCTGTATTGGATCATATGGTTACACACCCAGTTACCTGAATGTGCAGATTTCCTCACAATGTGTTCCCTCACCATGAGAACATCGGTTAGTTATCAAACTAATGTACATAACTTCGAAAATAGTCATTGGTACATGGCAACGGTGGGATTTGAACCAGTGCCTTCATGCGCAACCGTATTTTGAACAGGCAGCTACGATTCAACCACCGACGCTCCGGTTACAACTTACCAAGAGGGGAAACCAATCAGTACAACTTATGTCAACCCTTTTTATATAGGTTCTATTTCTATGGGACAAAAATCTGAGAACATCTGCTTGGGCTGGAATGTTATCATGAAGACTTATATGATCTCATTTTCATTACACAGGTTTACTACTAACCAACTCATTCCTACCACAGCAGTAGAGATCACCGTATTGTATAAAAAGGACATTTAAACACTAAAATATTCTCACCAGAAATGATAAATGAGGCAGCAGTATGATCTTTAGCACTCACTAAAATAACTGGTAAGGAGTTATAATCTTCATCGCCCATTATTATCCAGTGTAATTATGCTTTTTCTTTGAGGTTCAGGACTGAAACTTAATACTGTTACTTTAACTTTGAGATAAATGCACTAAATACGTAGGTAATAAATAAATTGTACTAAAATGATGATTTATTAAAATTTCCAAAACATTTCTGCTGATCTCGATGTTGTTTTGTCTGGCAGTTAGTGACACTGACATTACTCAAAGATGACACTGACCAAGCACTGATGCATCGATGTTCAAAGGTTCTATTCATAAAGCTTGAAGTTTGCTAAGGCAAATGCCTTTCGTATACTCTCATTCTATCTATTTGGATAGAAATGATCCCTTCTCAACGTTTTAAGACTAAGACAGTGTTAATATCTAAAAGCGGCATAACCTCTATGAGGCAAGAATTACTAATATATTAAAAAAAGTATTGTAAATGTCAGTGTCCAATAGTCATTTGGGTGTCATTGTCAATTTTCATTTTCATAGAGAAGACTGCAGGAAAAAGAAAAGATTGAAAGAACTTCAAATCAAGAAATAAAAATAAAGATTACTTTTGTTTGTGCTGTTAATTAAAACAACAGACCGTTATGCTGCTATAAATACATTTTAACAGGACAGTATGGATAATATTATATCATGGACCGCTGAAGATGAGGCCATCATCGGCACCAACACCGATGCCACTGAATGCAAGCGATGTGCGGTAGAATTGGGCTACTGGAAGGATGACTATATAAAGTATTTCGTAAAACATGTGGACAGGAAAGCGCCCGAAATCAATCGAGGGTACTACGCCAGGGTGCGCGCAATGGAGATGTTTATCAATCAATTCTTAGAGGTTGGTTGATCTCACCACAATTAAACAAGGTTACTTAGTATATAAACATGGTTTTCAATTAGCCTTGGGTCAATCCCAGGTGGCCTACAGCCAAGTCATTATTATTTAAAATCTTTAGCGGTCAAAATAGTTTTATCTAAAAGATTATAATAAATTAATGATTTATGGTACTTGTTTTGCTGAACTATACTATTACTTTGTAAGGAAGTACAATACCAACACTAGACTTAGGTTTGATGCTCTAATATTCACATTTGTATACAGAAACATAGGTATACATAGTGTACTAGGCTCAGAACCTTTGTCCTTGTGTTCCCTTACTCAAATGATCAACTTCACAAGATTTCCTGCTGTAGTATTGCACTATGCAAAACAATTGCTAAGTTAAGATTAGTTTATTTAATTTACTACATGTGAACTCTTAGAAAGCAACTATATAAAGAATGGAGACAACATGTATCCATCCTCATGATTTGTATCATGTTTGCAACAATATAAAGCTAAAAATACTGGACCAATCAATTTTTATTTTGGCACAAAGTTGTTTGTAGCAAAGCGTCAGGCATAAGTGTAGTGTAGCTAATATGAATGTTTTCCATACTAATATTGGTCTTGTTGCAACTCTTGATACCTAATAAAATTTGCTGCAGCGCTGTGGCACAAAATGCCAGATCATAAACTTGGGCTGTGGTTTCGACACTCTGTTCTGGAGGTTAAAAGACACCACACAGGCTGTGGGCAACTTTATAGAATTGGATTTCCCAGCTGTCACAGCAAAGAAGTCACATATAATTAAAAGAAATAAACAGCTGATGCAGAAGATTGCTAACGAAGGTAAATATTAAATACATTAATATCCCTTGCAGGTAACATTCTTGAAAAGGCAAAGGCCATATTTGCTGTATGGCTTTATGATGGAATTGAGATTCAAAAAGTGAGAAGTCAATTATTCATTCCTTTACAACATCCATGAGTATAATGGGTTATAAGTATGTTGATGTATGATAATGTTAATAAGAGGTTTTATGTTTGAATGTGTGTCAGACAGCGAGGTGGTGATCCACGAGGGCGACCTGCACTCGGACGGCTATCACCTGGTGGGCTGCGACCTGCGCTGCCTCGGCGAAGTGCGTCGCAAGCTGGCGGCCGCGAGCTGCTCGCGCGACGCGCCCACGCTGCTGCTGGCCGAGTGCGTGCTCGTGTACCTGCGGCCCGACGCGGCCGACGCGCTGCTGCGGCACTTCGCGGCCGAGTTCCCGCGCTGCGCGCTCGTCGTGTACGAGCAGTGCAACCTGGGCGACAAGTTCGGCGAGGTGATGGTGCGCAACCTGAGCGCGCGCGGCTGCTCGCTGGCGGGCTGGCGCGGCTGCGGGCCGCCGGCGGCCACGGCGGCGCGGCTGCGCGCGCTGGGCTTCGCGGCGGCGCGCAGCTGGGACATGCAGGCCGTGTGGCGCGCGCTGCCCGAGGACGACCGCGCGCGCGCCGAGGCGCTGGAGATGCTGGACGAGCGCGAGCTGCTGCTGCAGCTCAACACGCACTACGCGCTCAGCGTGGCCACGTGCGGCGACATCTTCGCCGACATCGACCTCAACGCGTAGGCGGCCCCGATCCCACATATCCTCTCACTAGCTCTCCGCTCTACTCTACTGACCGACGATTATCAGTGTAGAATATAAATCGTTTGACTAAAATATTTTTTTATCTTACATTATTCGACTTTAATGCTATGTCGAACGGTTTATGCACGCCAATTTTTCACTAAGTAAAAACTAGCTCACCAGCCTGATGCGATGTGAAAATTGAATAAGCTAAAATAACATTTTGCCTGTGATTACATACTGTAGTTATTTAGCTTGGGTCATGAGATAGCTTTCTAGTTTCACCTGTTAACCCAGCTTTTGACTATTGAAACAAGTAAACTTACTGAGCATATTGTACTAGACCGTCTTTAATATTTGAGTTTACTAAAAACATTTATTTTAAGTTGTTGAATTGTTGTAACGTGTAGGTATCATTTTATCTGTGTAAAATGAAAGCGAATTTATAACCACAAGCTGTTAGAATATAGATGTTATGTGTCTGTGTATCACCTCAAGTTGGTCGCGGCTGCGCGCAGTCGGAGATGTCATGGAGGAAGAGTGCAGGCAGAGCCCTCATTCATTTCATTATTGAGCATGAAATCATAGGATCTTATTGCTATCAAGCCAAACATATTATGCAAAAGTTTTGCAATAAATTTTCTCCAGAAAATAGTAAAATGCATTATCATCTATCTACTGAAAATATCTTCTAGGCTTCCAGTAGTTACGTTTGTGAATGAGGCGGCTCCATCCATGGTTTTTTCTAGAGAATCTGTTATAATATTTCGTGACTGATACTGGCGAAGAACTAGTTGTCTTGTTGGATATCAAATAGAATGAAAAGCAAACATTCTAATGTTAAATGAATTAGTGAATAACAGTAAAACTTACTTGTCATGTCCAATGAAATTGTTCTCGTTAAAGTCAGTTAAAAAAAGCGAACCAAATTCAATGAAAGCAGCTCGGAAGTGCGAGTGCCGCGGAAGGTCAGAATTTTCCATGATATTTGTCGATACGTATTACGTAGTGTTTACTTAATAATTGTATAAAACGTTTATGTGGTGTATATTACTATTGAAGAAATTTTAATTATAGTTTATTTATGTGGAATTTGTTTGTTATTTGATCCTATACTACGTCCTATACATCAATAAATTACATAATGAGGTTAGAGCACGTATTGAAACGTTAATACTTATAATACGCCTTAATCAGAATTATTAGGAGAATTAAAAGAATGTTTCATGTTCTTAGGCTTTATATCTTATAAATAATACAAAATTGATTCTCGAGTCACATTTCTTTATCAAATTAGTGGGTTTATTTACGGAAGTGTACAAAGCATATGTTTTCTTTCTCTTCGATGATAGAGTGAGAAGGAATATAAAATATATGAATGATATCGCACACAACAAGTTAGCGGTAGACGAGAGCGGGCCGGGATCAGACGTGCTGCAGGCAGGCGGTGATGGCGCGGCGCAGCGCCTGGCGCACGTCGCCGCGGCCCTCGCAGAACACGTGCGTGGCGTGCCGCTCCACGTGCACCAGCGTGTCGTGCCGCGGCAGGTGCACGATGCACGCGTCCGCGCCGCCCGCCCCCGCGCCGCCCTCCGCGCCCGCCGCGCCCCCCGCGCCCGCGCCCGCCCCGCCGCGCTCCACGCGCACCTCCGTGATGCCCTCCCGCGCCAGCGCGCGCACCAGCGCGTCCACGTCCAGCGCGCCCCAGTGCAGCGTCGGCGGCGTGCTGCGGAAGATGCTCGCATTGAAAACTAGACCGCGCCCGCGTCATCTCCATGAGTCGGCAGAGACATAGGTATAGTTACCTGTGCGGCGGCGGCTGCAGCTCGAGGCGGTTGTCGCGGTTGCAGAGCGCGGCGGCCAGCGGCGCCAGGCGCAGGCCGGGCCGCACGTCGGCCGGCGCCGCGCGCGCCGCCAGCGCCGCCGCCAGCGTGCCCAGCGCCGCGCGCCGCCGCGGGCCCACCGAGCGCGCCGCGCCGCGCCGCAGCACCACCTGCGGGTACGGGTGCAGTACAGTGCACAGTGCGGGTGCGGCGTAGGGCCGGGCAGTGTAGCGAGACATACCGTGGGCACGTCGACGCTGAGCGCGGGCCGCGCCACGCCGGGCGGCGCGGGCGCGTACTGCTCGGGCAGCGCCAGCGCGCGCGGCCGCAGCTCGCGCACCAGCTTGTTGGCCTGCGAGTAGTTGAGCGAGGTGTCGATGGGGCAGTGGAACGCCTTCATGCTCAGCGGCTGGAACGGCGCCAGCGCCTCCGTGTACGGGAAGTCCGGCTCTGTAACGTTTTATTTGCAAATTTTGGAAAAGAAAATTCCGTCCAAGGGTGTTGTAATAAGTCTTATAGATTCTCGTTTTTGAAAACATTCTTAACGTGCCGAAAGGTGCTCATTTTATAATTAAGCCTCTGATTTATTTATTTACTTCTTGCTGTGTACTAAATATTACGCTAGAAATGCAGACAGAACCGACCTGTGAAGATGATGGCGTGCGCGGGATTGGAGGCCCACAGCTCCACGAGGTGCACGGCCGCGCCGAACCTCAGGCTCGGGTGCCCGCAGAACACCACGCACGGCTGCCGGAAGTCGGCGCTGAAGGCGTCGTCGTGCAGCTCGCGGGCGTGCTTGAGGCGGCCGGCGCGCGCCAGCGCGGCGTGCGGGAACGGCTCCTCCGGCAGGTACACGCGCGCCTGCTTGCCCGCCGACACCCACCTGAGACCACGACGTTCGTTATTGTTACTCAGCGCAGAACACAAGAGTCTAGTCGAGAGACGATCTCAGCAGGCATATCTCACTCGGCCAGGATGTTGCTGTAGGCGAGCGAGGAGTCCGCCACGGGCGACACCACGTACAGCGGCACGTGCGCCAGCCCGGCGCCGTCCAAGTGCCCCGACAGGCACTCCAGCAGGTCGTACAGCACGCCGCTCGGGTACACCGGGCACAGCACGCAGCCGCCCGCGCGCAGCGTCACTGCAACAGTCACAGCGCGGTCTACATCGCCGTCGCGGCCGACTCGGAGCTTCAGCAGAGGTCGGTGCGGTACCCACCTGTACAGTGCACGCACAGGTCGCCCAGCATGTGGTCGGGGTTGTGTGCGGGCGTCTGTGTGAGGGCGGCCAGGATCAGGAGGTCTGCTCCCTTGAGCGCCGCCTGGTTGATGGGGCGCGGGTGCGTCGTCAGCGTGCTCGACCCGCTCACGTACGCCACCTGTCGAAGCCGAACTCGCTTAGCATACACTCAAATATTGTTTAAAAAATAACTAAAATTGCCTGCTCTAAGCATCTTACATAAATGATTACCTACCAAACATAATTTTCAGTGTTAGGTGTGTTAATAAGAGTAAAATGATAAATGAGAGAGTGACCTTCTCGTGCGCCGAGCGCAGCACCCAGTTGGCGGAGCCGAGGCAGAAGCCGGAGGAGACGGCGGTGGCGTCGAGCGCGCCGTACACGTCCACGCGCTCGTCGTAGCCCACCACGCGCACGCGCGCCAGCGCCCGCGCCACGCTGCCGCGCGCGAACAGGCGGCGCCAGGCGCGCGGCCGCGCCGCCAGCGCCAGCGGCGCGGGCAGCACGTGCAGCAGCTCCTTCCAGCGCCGCGCGCCCGCGCCGCCGCCCGCGCTCACCCACGACGCCAGCTCCTCCAGGTAGAACCTGCCGCGAACCAGATAATGTCTTACCTCACCCAACTAACCTGACACTCTTAAACCACCTCTATGTCGAATTTCATAAAATACAATATACAGTATACTAATACAATACATAACAGATAAATCATACAGTTTTACTTTATCATCGCGACTATAGACTTCAAGGATTATGGTATAATTAACCATACAAAATCAATCTAGATGTTTGTAACATAAGTCATATTGCCTTAGTCCATCTGTTGCACATTTAATGTGCATAAAGTTTAAGCATAACAGACAAACTTTCACTGTACAAGCAATAGGTATCTGGCAAAATCTGTCTAATATTCTATCCTTGTAATAACAACATACATACATACATTGTGAGGTTAGACTAAGTACCTATTTAATCTTCTATTATGTTAATCTTTGTACCACCTATATAATTGTGTTATTCCTTCAAATATAGTAGTATTATTCGAGCATTCACTCGTTTCATTTACCTGACTACGTCACACCCTTATATGGCGACCCTGCCTATGGAATCTTCCACCGCGCCGCGAATTTGAGACGTTACTCGTGTAATCGTTAATAAGGACAATGGAAAAGTACCAGTTCTATCTTTGTTTCGGACTAAACGCTAGTGTACACGTGAATAAAAAATTTCACAAAAATAATGGGCTCCCCACAGTCTAAAGAAGAAACCCTGGTCATCCAGAATGCTGCGGCTGGCGATAATAAAGCAACTACAGAACAAATTCGTTTTCATATGAGCACCACAAATATTATCCTGTGTGTTATCCTGTAAATTATACTGTGTGGCGTGCTGTTCTTCATATATCGACTATATAGAAAATGCCATAGAAAATGGATTGTTAAGGAGATAAATCGGGCGACTATAAGAAGATCACTTTTCCGGCGACAGTTGGAAGACCTTAACCCACCCCAAAAAATCTATTCAAAAGAAATGGTGTAAAAAAATAAATAAAAATAAAAGTGCATAAATATATTTCAAAAGTGAAAATTTATTATATAAAAATAAATATTAAAAAAAAAAAAAAAAAAAAGTGAAAATAATAAAATACAATAATCTACTTAAAAAAAAAAAAAAAAAAAAAAAAGTATCTTAAATATATAATCAAATATCCTAATAATAATTTTATGTACGAGATATAGGTCACCGGTAAGGAATGCAGCGACTTTCCATATACGGACGGACGGATGATGCACTGTGACTGAACTTTGGACTTGATAGTGTTAATTGTAATCGCGATTATATTTTAAAGTCTATTTTTATTTATTTTTTAATGTGTTATGTTCTTTATGTGCACAGGTACAAGAATATTTTACTCTACGTTATGGTGGTAAGTGACTAATGGAAACTATTATATCATTGTATGAGGAATTAAAGAAAATTAGAGTATATTTAATTAAATTAGGAGCCAGTCGAAGAACGGAAAAAGTGTTAGTAAACAAATTAAATGAGATTAATGCAATCTATGAGAAATATGAGACGTGGCTGATAGGTTTTGAAGAAAAACTTAAGAGAAAATATTATAGTTCGGATGATATTATATTAATCAAAAATTATTGTAGTCGATTTTTAGAGTTACATGAAAATATTTTAGTGTTGTGTAATAGTGATAAGCCGAAGTCATCGTTCAACATGAATTCTTTTGATTTAAAAACGGCGTTAAATCTTTTACCTATTATGACAAATGAGGAGTCGAATACAAAACAGTTGATTGATAACATTGAATATTATAATACTTTATTGAAAGAAGATACATGTAAACAAAATTTAATTAATTTCGTATTAAAAAGTAGGCTTTCTCCTGAAGCTAAGTTAAAATTAAAATCAAAATATGAATCAGTTAATGAGTTAATTATTGATATGAGAAATGTATTATTGTGTAAGAAAGCTGCAACGGCAATACAAAATAAATTACAAAAAATTAGACAAAATGACTTGTCAATTGCTGACTATGGTAAAGAAATAACGGAACTATTTGTTGATTTAACGATAACGCAAGCTGACGGGAATGATCAATGCTATAAAATATTAAAACCTATTAATGAAAAAATGGCTGTTAAGCAATTTGCTGACGGCTTGCGTAATCGTCGACTTAGTACGATTATTTCTGCCAGGAATTATAGTTCACTTAAAGATGCTGTACAGGCAGCCCAAGATGAAGAAGTATCAATTCCTTCAACATCTGGAGAAATCATGGGTATGTACAAGAAACCATACCATAATAAATATTTCAACAATGGTTCAAATTATTATAGAAGCTGGCGTGGAGGACGTTGCCGCTATCCTGTACATAGAGGAAGAGCTCGAGGACAGCAAGCAGCTCATCTAGCTTCTCGAGGACAAGGGTCACGAGGTCAGTACACGCGAGGAAGTAGCGGAGGTCCACAGCAGAGAGGTAAATTTTTTAATTCAACTAGAGGAAATCAAGGGATGCGTAATAATCGTAATATTCATTTAATGCATGATAATGATAATAATAATTTCGAAAAATTTGAAGAGTCAGAACTTTCTTTGAATCAGTTTTTTCGTGAGGAATAGTGAAAAATTTATTTTAGCCAGTGATAGTAATTGTTATATTTCTTTACTTTCATCATCATGTAATAATTATAACAAAAAATATTTTTTAGTAGATTCTGGAGCATCAATATCGGCATGTACGTATAAACATGCTATAGAATGTAACATTCCAATCCATAAGGAGAATGTAACAATCAACGGTTTAGGTGGAAGTGTACAAGCAATAGGATACTTATTTTTACCATTAACTTTTAATAATGAAACATTCAATCATAAGTTTTTTGTTTTTCAAAATTTACCAATTAAAGGAAGTGGAATTTTAGGCCGTGATTTTTTAAATAGATGCAAAGCTCAATTAGACTTCAGTAAAAATACTTTGACATTATTTATTAATTCGAAAATTACTTTACCTTTAATAAATACATGTAATGTTATTTTTGAGATCCCAGCTAGAAGCGAGTCAATACATTTTATACATACGGACATTAATGAAGATTGTGTCATATTATCTCAAGAAATAAAACATGGTATATTTTTAGCAAGTTCCATATGTTCACCAAAAGATGGATTGATTCCTGTTAGAATACTTAATGTTACTGAAAATGATGTTCAACTCACAGAAATAAATCCAAAAATTGATAAAGTTAGTAACTATAATATTTGTGAATTTGAAAAGTCAACGACCGATTCAAATAGAGTGAAAAAACTTTTCTCATTAATGAAATTGCAACATTTAAATATTGAGGAACAAAAAACTATTGAGAACATTTGCGCTAAATATTCAGATATATTTTACCTCCCTGGTGATAAATTAAGTACTACTGATGTATACACACATACTATTTCTGTCAAACCTAATACAAATCCAATCTTTTCAAAACAATATCGTTTGCCATACTCTCAAAAGGACGAAATTAAACGCCAAATTGATAAAATGTTAGAGGAAGGGATAATTGAACCTAGCAAGAGCGATTGGTCTAGTCCAATACTGTTAGTACCTAAAAAATCAGATTCAACAGGAGACAAAAAATGGAGGCTTGTCGTAGATTATAGGAAATTGAATAATCAGATTGAAGACGATAAATTCCCACTACCAGATATTACTGAAATTCTGGACTCGTTGTCAGGTAGCATTTATTTCACACATTTAGACTTGCATCAAGGATACTATAATGTTAATTTAGATGAAAACAGTAGAAAATTTACAGCTTTCCATTCAGGACAGTATCAGATGACACGTATGCCAATGGGACTTAAAACTAGCCCAAGTTCATTTTCCAGAATGATTACATTGGCAATGGCTGGTCTAAATTATGAAAAATGTCTAATTTATTTAGATGACTTAATTGTTTTTGGCCGTAATTTAACAATTCATAATAAAAATTTACAAGATGTTTTTGAAAGATTACGTCAGGTCAATTTAAAATTGAACCCAGTAAAATGCGATTTTCTTAAAAAAGAAATTTTGTATTTAGGTCATGTGATTTCTAATGAAGGTATAATGCCGGATCCTGCAAAAATATCTGCAGTACAAAATTATCCAGTTCCTACAAATTCAGACGAAGTAAAAAGATTTGTAGCTTTCACGAATTACTATAGAAAATTCATACCAAAATTTGCAGAAATCGCATATCCTTTAAATAAATTAACTAGAAAAGGCGTACCATTTGAATGGAATACCGAAAGTCAAAACTCTTTTGAAAAACTAAAAGAACTACTAATAAGCCCATCTGTGTTACAGTATCCCGATTTTTCGGAACAAAATAAATTTATAGTACAAACTGATGCTTCAAATAATGCTATAGGAGCAATTTTATCAAACAAAAATGGACGACCAATAGCTTATGCTAGTAGGAGCTTAAATAAAGGTGAAAAGAATTATCCAGTGATAGAAAAAGAATTGCTAGCAATAGTATGGGCTGTGAAGTATTTTCGTCCATATTTATATGGACGCCCATTTAAAATACTGACAGACCATAAACCACTAGTATACTTGTTCAATATGAGAGATCCTTCGAGTAGGCTCATGAAATTTAGAATCATATTAGAGGAATATAATTTTGAAGTAGAATATGTTAAAGGTTCTGAAAATGCAGCTGCAGATGCATTGTCTAGAATCACATTAAATGATTTAAAAGAAATGCACGAAAGTGTTATTAATGTTATGACAAGAGCGGGCGCAAGAAAATTAAATAAACTAGATTCATCGGTAGATATGGATGCTTTAGACTTGAGGCCTGATCAACCAAAGGTCGTAAGTACCCATATAAGACCGAAAGAATCAGTAGAATTAAAACTTATTGATATTAAGGGACTAAAACAATTTAAAAAAGAGGGAATTATCACAAAAGAAAATAAAATATTATGCTATATTGAAAGTAAAAGAACAATTTATGTGAAATTTCTAGATTCTCAATCACAAATGACGCGAGGCGAATTTGTGAGAGATTTAGATAATTTTTGTAATTTATTAAAGTTAGAAGAAATATACATATTAAAGAGTAAAGATAATGAAATTTTTATAGAAAAATTATTAGATAAAATAAAAAACGATAAGAATAGGTCCGGACCGCGTATATGTATTTTAAGTAATGTAAAAAGAATTGAGAATAAACATGATAGAAAAATAATTTTAAATGATTTTCATCTCTTGCCTAGCAGTGGCCATGCTGGTATGAGAAGAATGTCAAACAACATAAAGAAATATTATTTCTGGCCTGGTATTGATAAAGATGTTAGAGAATTTGTAAAACGTTGCGACAGTTGTCAACGTCAAAAACATTCAATACCAAAGAAAGAACCAATGGAAATTACTAGTACAGCGCATACTGCATTTGAAAAAGTATTCTTAGATCTTGTTGGTCCTTTGGAAAGAGATAATGATAATTATTCTTATATACTAACGTGTCAATGCGAACTGACAAAATATGTAGAAGGTTATCCCTTAATTTCCAAAAAAGCTGATGAAGTAGCAAGATCGTTTGTTAATAATTTTATTCTCAGGTATGGTGTGCCAAAATGTATAGCTACAGATAGAGGGAAGGAGTTTTTATCAGAAATTTTTCAAGAGGTATGTAAATTATTAAATATTAAACAACTCAACTCAACAGCCCACCATCACGAGTCCATAGGAGCTCTGGAAGTCACTCACAAACATTTGAATGCGTTTCTACGTATTCAAACAGAGAATCACCCGGAGATGTGGAGTAAGTGGATTCCTTTTTGGTGTTTCTCTTACAATACAGGAGTTCATACTGAAACAGATTTCACCCCGTACGAGTTGGTGTTTGGTAAGAAATGTTCTCTCCCTAGTAATCTGACAAATGATGTAGAACCTCTTTATAATTATGAGAGCTATCCACATGAATTGAAATACCGTTTGCAACTTTCTCAAAAAGAGGCTAGAAATAATTTGTTAAGAAGTAAGATAAATAGAAAGTATGTGTATGACAAAAATATTAATCCTGTAAGCTATAAGGAAAATGATTTAATTTTAGTAAAAAATAATACACCTAGTAATAAATTAGATAATATATATTTAGGCCCTTATAAAGTTATTAAGGACATACCACCAAACGTAGAGATAATAAATAAGTATGGTAAAATAGACATTGTACATAAAAACCGTACAAAACCTTATTATAAAACGTAAAAAATAGATTATATTTTATCAATTTGACTGTAAAAAAAAAAAATATATTATATAAATTCATTTTTTTTTTTTTTCAATAAGTGCGGTGATGTGAGGTTAGACTAAGTACCTATTTAATCTTCTATTATGTTAATCTTTGTACCACCTATATAATTGTGTTATTCCTTCAAATATAGTAGTATTATTCGAGCATTCACTCGTTTCATTTACCTGACTACGTCACACCCTTATAACATATCATCACGTCTATATCCCTTACGGGGTAGACAGAGCCAACAGTCTTGAAAAGACTGAAAGGCCACATTCAGCTATTTGGCTTAATGATAGAATTGAGATTCAAATAGTGACAGGTTGCTAGCCTGTCGCCTAAAAAAGAATCCCAAGTTTATAATCCTATCCGTTAGTCGCCTTTTACGACATCAATGAGACGGAGTGGTCCTATTATTTTTTATTGATGCCAAGAACCACACGGCAAATTGTAATGACAAAGTTTAGTAAAAACTATAGTGATATAAGAAACTTAAAAATAAAAAAATGTTATTTTGTCTTCTTTAATAAAAACAATTAGAAAATATTATAACCTGCCTATCTGTAAAGTAGGTTCTGTGGCATAAACCTGTCCCTTGAAACCCGTGTCCTCAGTGATGAAGGGCAGCGCCATCATGCATGTGTAGTTGGAGATGAGGATAACGTCCAGCTGCGAGAAGTCCACCACCTTGTCCAGCGGTGGGCAGAACTCAGGGATGCTGTCCACAAACACTCGACCACAACATTCTTTTAATTCCTGAAAATACCCACCAATTGGTTTTCAATATTGTGTTAGTATCTCATAATACAAGTCTTCAAACTTCCATAATTACATAAATATCTTTAAAAAAGCTACATTAGGCGATAGTGCCATTTACAGTTGTTTTGAAATAAATTAGATTTTACACAGATTAAACGATCTCTATAAAGTAATGTGGATAAAATGTGCAAACCTGTTCTTGCAAGCACAGTCTATTATATATGCATATAATGTATTTATAAAATATAGGCTTTATCACTTTCTAATAGTTTCCCAATAAGGTCCAGTTTCAACAAAAATTTTTTGGTAGTAACTTATATTTGAGCAGAAAGACTTTCTGTAGTACACTTACTTTCTGCAGTACAAGTGGGCCCTCAATTCTCTATGTGAGGACTAAGGGTCCGACTTTGATTTTCATAGCTTGCTTATTTGATTATCACAAAATCTGTTTCCAACTTTCACAATTGGTTTGGCATTTTCACTAAATCCTGAACTAAGAAGTCTGCAGCAGCGGCTCTTAGACTACACACAAAACAGTTAGTTAAAGTACCTATATTAGATATTACACATGTAAATGTAGCATATCAATACAATAAATATGTAAAATTTGCTATAATGCAAAATCGGTTTTGAACTCACTCCTTCCAATAAAGGGTCATTGAGATGTGGTGGTGTGTAGTTGGGGAGCGAGGCCAGCCGCGTGCTGGGTACAGGTGGCAGTGGCAGAAAGTTTAGCACCGAATGCGCCGACAGCCCACAGTCCAGCATTATCAGCAGCTCCTTGAACGACAGCACAAAGCAGGGCTTCGCTGCGTCGTTGCTAAGGTTGTACTGCAAATAAGTAAATTACTTGATCAGTTAAATTCTGTACCTAATGCTAAATAGGTATAAAATTACAGGAAAATATTGGACAATTTGGAATTTTTATCAATATACGTACCAGTTTCATTGTTTACGATTTTATAACCTCATTTAGCGGTAGAAAAAACCAGTGAATAAAGGATGTCAATGGGAGAAAACTGCCCAAACATGTTAGTGAATGTGTATGGGGGCTGCGTTTGATGAAGTTTGATCAGAGAAAAACAGCAGAAAAAATTGGATTATAAATCAAGCAAACCTAACACAAACGAGCATTACAATTTCTTTGGCAGATAGATAGCCAGCCAATATATATAATCTGTGCAATCTGCAATTTGAGCAAACGAAGTATGAAATAAGAATTAGGAATAGTGAGTATTTACGCGACCATGTTTTGAGCCCTGGTTTTATGTATATACAAGTACTTAAACCAGGGTTTAGTTAGCCTGAAATACTTGTAGCTCGCTTCAAAGTATTTTACTCCGAAGCCTTTGACGCGTATTAAAGAAAACAGATATTAATTACAAATAAGTTTTCGGGATTATAGTCGTGTGTGCAACTCTTAAAACAAAAACTTTGTGCTTTTATTCATTTGGATTATCAATACATATAATAAAACGGTAAAAATATTTTGTCTGTACATTTAGTATTTTTGAATGAAATGGATAGAGAGACACTTAAAATTAATAATAGAAAGCAAAAATATTTTTTTGAATTTCTGGTCTGTCTATCTGTCTGTCACGATTATCTCCGAAAGTACTGAACCGATTTACTTAAAACTTTCACCAATTGCTTTATTTAACTCAGAAGAACATTTAAAGTTTGTTTCATCAAAATCGGTTCGCTAATAAAGAAGATACCTATCGACATTTGAATAAACATTTATCATTGTACGACAGCATAATACCTATAACATATAAATATAAGTGAAAAGCAGTTTGATAATATTCTGGTTTTGCCGCACATAACATGCGTAATTCTCACGTAAAAAGATTTTTGGTTTGTTAATCTACTTTAGTACCGTGTGGTTCCCGGCACCAATCCAAAACAGAAAAGGACCACTCCATCTCTTTCCCATGGATGACGTAAAAGGTGACTAAGGGATAGGCTTTCAAACTTGGGATTCTTTTTTAGGCGATGGGCGAGCAACCTTTCACTATTTGAATCTCAATTCTATCATTAAGCCTAATAGCTGAACGTGGCCATTCAGTCTTTTCAAGCCTGTTGGCTCTGTCTACCCCGCAAGGGATACAGACGTGACTATATGTAGTCTTCTTTAATTTCGACACCACCGCAACGGCCTCGATGGTCCAGTGGTTGGTGCGTGAGACTGTGAAGTTGGCGGTCTAAGTTCGAGCCCCAACAAAACAAGATATTTTTTTAATCAAAAATATTTTTTTTGTGTTGTTTGAGTATTTTATTTAAAAAAACTGAAATTCAAAATACTACATGTAATAAAACGCTAAAAATATTTTGTCTGTAAATTTAATATTTTGACTGAAACGGAAAGAGAATTTTTTTTTTACATTTTTTGTCTGTCTGTCTGTATCTGACTGTATGACCAAGATTCAACTCGAAATTTACGCGGACGAAGCGCGGGCCACAGCTAGTTTCTCATAAAATAATGCAATGTATTTTACTCATACACCCGTATGAATAAAATACATTGGTTGTGGCGGTTCTCTTTTTACAAAAGTTTTTTATTCAACGTTTCTGTTGTGTGTATTCAAATGTCTGTGCAGCACATTAAGGTCTATTTTAGTTTGAAAGAAAAGAAAATTGTTTGAATCCTGGTTTTTCTCATCCATTTACCTAGTAGCCCTGGTACGCGATTTTACAAGTACAACCCAAGACTACGACGAATAATTATTTAGCTAAGGTTTATTGTAAGACTAAATTGAGTTATCAGATTCGAAGTAGGTTGAAAATAGATGATCTAAGGCCGTGCGCTGCGTTAAGCGGGTGCACGGCGCGGGCATCCGACGCGGGCATCCGTCGCGGGCATCCGCGTCGTGCTCCGTCGCGGACAAATAGCCCGTCGCGGGTATCCGCAACGACCTCCCGCTAAACGCAGCGCCGCCAGTACAATTTTAGACGTGCGGGTGTACAGTCGATTCATAATGGATTATTTGTTGATATACTACCTAGCCAAAAGACGACGTAGACAACAGCGGCAGCCAATCAGCCCATATGTCTCGTCCAGAATGTTGTGTGGAGAATTTGTAACCAAGTTTACGCTATTAAGAGAAGATGAGAGGAGATTTTTTAAGTATTTTAAAATGTCAACGTCTACATTTGATGAATTATTTTCGAAACTTGAACCATATTTGAAACATAGTGCTAATACTCTAAAAGTAAGAAGTGTATCAATTATATTACCAATAGAGAGGTTGGCAATAACGGCAAGGTAAGTAAATAAAATGTTTTTCTTGATATAAAATATTTTTATTTTGTCAGTCAAGATCACGCATGTATACAACCAAATCAGTTATTGGACTTATCATAATCATAAGTAACAGTAAAATCACAGTGATTGGATTTATCACTTATTATAATTAACAATATTTTAATCTACAATTACTTTAATGAGAACTAAGTATAACAATTTGGTAGTGTAGGTACATACGTAAAGTAAATCAAAATCACAGTCATTGTAATTATCATAATTAACAATATTATAAGGCTACTTCCAATCTTTGTCTTTCTTCAAATAGAGTATAAATGCAGTAAATAATTGATAATAGGATTAATGTTCTGCTTGAGTGTCATTTGTCAGTACGATGTTCGATAAATCCTCCAATGTAATAACATTTTCTTTTTCAATGTCAATTAATAAGTTTAATACCTTTGATCGAAACAATAATTTTTGATATGTAGACAATTTTTTTATGTTTGGCATAATAGATTTAAAAAATGACAAGTCTTCATCATTTTCTTCGTCCTTTTTGTGTTGTATGGATTGTAATAATTGTATTTCAAAAGGAGTCGGCGACGACGCCTTTTTACGCTTTGATTGTTTTTGCGTTTCTCTGCTTGCTGTGTCATTTTCATTTCCAGATGTACTGGTCTCAGGTATTAACACCTCACTAGTGTCAACTATTGGGTGTTGGGACAATTCAAGTGTACTTGTATGACCCGAAGAGTCGTCCTGAGAATTTTCCAAAGATTCTTGTCCTTCTACTCTTTTGTTAGAGTCCAGAAAAGTCATAATATTATAATAGCTGTACCCTTTTCCTTTTTTAGCACCAGAACCAGACTTAAGTTTCTTGTTACTAGCTTTGACTTTCGTATAGCAATCTCTCGCGGTTTTCCATCGCGCTTGTATTTTTTTTTCTGAAAAATGAAAAATAATACATACTTAAAAAATAATTTTGTATTTTTCACAGGTACTTAGTAAGTGGACATACTTTCGTGGATATGCACTTGGCGTACCATGCGGGACAATCTACCATCCGAAAAATTGTTAATGATGTCTGTCAAATTATATGGCAAAGACTGAAAGAAGAATGTATACCAGTATTTACACGTATGCGATGGGAAGACATAGCAGAAGGCTTTTTAAGCAACACAAATTTTCCTAACTGTTTAGGTGCTGTAGATGGAAAACATATACGGATTATAAGACCACCTCACAGCGGATCACTTTACTACAATTACAAACATTACTATTCCATTGTCTTGCTTGCAATGTGTAACGCAAACTATGAATTCACCTACATAAATGTTGGAATACAAGGTAAAGAATCTGACTCTTCAGTTTTCACCAACAGCACTTTATTTCAACAGATGCAGGATGAGCTATTAGATATTCCTCCTCCAAAATCATTGCCAGTGCTACAAAATAATAAACCAACCAATACTGCAGCTACCACACCAGTGCCATACGTCATAGTTGGAGATGAAGCGTTTGGACTGTCTACACATCTTATGCGACCATATGCGCGGGCTATTGCAATGGATCATAGAAAGAAAATATTTAATTATAGATTGTCAAGAGCTAGACGTTACATTGAATCAACCTTTGGAATAATGGCCAATAAGTTTCGAATACTTCATCGTCCACTTAACGTTTCTAGAGAACATGCCATTTGTTTCATAAAAGCAATTTGTATAATGCATAATTTTGTACGAAAAAGAGACGGATTCGGTAATATCAGCGATGTTGTCATAACACCCCGCCATATCCGCGATATCACAAATGGATTTGGGCTAGTTCAAAGAAACTCGTATACAATACGAGATCAGTTCGCTGATTACTTTGCCACAAACGGTAAGGTATCGTGGCAAGATCGCTGTATTTATTGATTATTTACTTAAGTTAAAAAAAATTTGCTCGTGAAGAGGTCACAATACAATAGTTAAATAACAATTAACATAAGTAAATACAAAATGTTTACTAAGCCTAAAGGTGGGTACAGACTATGTAACATATTACATGTTATTTTAACATGTTTTATATCATTCAGTGTCCACATTATCTGAAACTTGTTATATAGCAATGTCGTATAACATGTTATGTTATATAGTCTGTACCCACCTTAATAAATGAAAGAAGTAAATAATTATGTAGTAAATAAATTTATAAAGTCATAATAAAAAGTAAGAATTTACCTGTTGACTTTTTTTCTGTGTCACTGAAGTCCTCATAATTTTCGTATAATTCTTTACAAATCTCGAGCCATGCAGCTTGACGCGCATCCCTGTCTTTATACAAGTTGTTAGACAGATCCCATAAAGCGGGGCGACATTGCACTTCTAAAATAACACGTTCCGTATCAATATCACTCATGTTTATCAACTTGATTGTACAAGCACGGCGCGTGCGACACGGATAACGCAGCGGCGCTCACTGATTTTCTAGAAACATCTCCGCTCGCGTGCTCCGTCGCACGGACACGCGAGCGTACCCCCGTCGCCCGCGCCGCGTGTGACGGGCGTTCCGCCTTACGCAGCGCTGCTCTATGAATTTACATGAAACATCACGCCGCGCGGGTGCCCGCGCCGTGCACCCGCTTAACGCAGCGCACGGCCTAAGAATCACCTGTCCACCATCGTCACCAAAGGAGTCACTGTCATTAATGTCATTATCTCCTTCTGCCAATGACAATCACCAACGCTGTCATGCCAACATTTGACATTGTAGGTACCTCACCTACTCCCTACTCCTCCTCCCTCAGTCGACGTCAGTCATTTCACGTTGTAACATTTTTCATCCGACTTGTTGTATTCGACCCTCCCCTACTTTAGCAAAATTTTGTTGTACTATTTTAAAACTTTTTTCCTATATTTTTTCTTCTGTTAACTTATTGGTAAACTAGTATTCTAATAATGTGCTTCTAGTCAGCTTTATTTTAAGTATTAAATTGTGTAATTTTGTACTTTATATAGTTTCGTATAATAATCTCAAAATGAAAGGCAGTAACTTGGTGAAATGTGCAAACCGTTGCCTCTCGGGTAGACGCCAGCCGCTGTGCAGGTGAGTGCTCTGTCTTCTCCGCCGTTCTTTGTTGTGTCACCCACTTGCCCTTAGAACTCTTACCTTGGACTTTGCACTTGTACTACATTCCTAAAGTATCTCTTCTTTATTATTGTTCAATGCCAATATTATAGCTGCCAGATGAGTTTGGACTTTGATTTTCATATTTTGTGTTCTGTTATCAGTAGGGCCTAATAATTGTACAGTACCCATTCATTTCATAATCACTGACTACTAAATAATTCCAGTACAAAAACTTTTATAATGAAGTAAAAAACTATTAAATAAAATCAAAATTTTTATGTTTGCCAAATCTATACACCTATCAATAAATACATGATATCATGCCTGTGATATTATATTCCCTGATGAATCTATTTTGGCTTTCACATAAAATCTACTGTACAGATTTGTATTAAACTTCAAACTAGTACAATTTAGGCATTGGAACAATTAGATTAAAATGTTTACAAGTTACTATTGGATGTAAAGTCCTTTCCTTATTTATAGAAGGTTATTATTGAATTATACCTAGATGTTAAAACATTCAATTAACAAGTATTTTATTTTCTGGACCATTGTATCTATAATTTTTCCACGGCTCACTGGCCCATGCCTGATCCTGATTTCTGAAACTGATGCCTGAATGATTTCTGAAAGATTCATTTGTATATCCCTTGTGGGGTAGACAAAGGCAACAGTCTTGAAGTCATTGTCAGGCCACCTTCAGCAGTTAGGCTTAATGATAGAATTAGGATTCAAAAAGTGATAGTTTGCTTGCCCATTGCCTAAATCGATGATCTATTTTGATACCTCACCAGGAAATGCTCATCAGTCTGAAAACATCAATTCTTTACTTATTTTAGTTTAGCTGGACCACTATGGTTCTCAAGCGACACAGTTTTCTTAATCATAGTCTATGAGGCTAATAGTTATATCACTAGAAAGTTTCATTTAAATCTGTTCAGTAGTTCCAGAATTATAAGCATATTATATATGTCTACAAACTATCAGATAAACAGAGTTTTAAAATGTTTACTCTGCTACTGTTTCTTCATTGCTGAGTTTTGATTTTATGGATAATATTAAATGTAATTACCAAGTTGTTAAAACAAGAAAAAAAATTTATGCTAGCCACACAAGATGAGAATTCCTACACAAAAAATGCAAAAAAAAATTCTAATTGCAAAGGCTTTTTCTTCCTTAAAGGTGATTCTTTCCTATATTTTACATTAATGTGGTTGTAACAGTCAAAATCATTTTGTACAAAAATAATGAAAAATGCTTGAAAATAAAGTTATTTTATGACGTGAATAATTTATTTATAGATTAGAATATACAAACAACTACTTAAATAAAATGAAGTGATTCAATGAAGACCTTCTTTATTAAAGTCTGTTGAAAAATATGGTAAATAAAAGAAGATGAATGCTAAAGAACTCATGCTGCTCAGATTAATATTTTTTCGTCAAAAGTAAATTAATATTTCCGCATGTCAGGTCGTCATCTTCAGCCGCGAAGACAGCGGAGACGGCGGCGCGCACGCGGCCGGCGGCGCGCGAGTCGGGCTCGTTCACGCTGAACGTGTTCCGCGGCCGCCTCGAGCCCGCGCAGGTGTTCCCGTACCCCGAGCCGCTCGCCGAGGACCAGCGGCAGATGCTCAACGAGCTCGTGCCACCCGTGGAGAAGTTTTTCCAGGAGGTTGCTCATTCATATATGCTCTCTTATGCCGGCTATTCACTACACCAATTTTTATGTAGGAAATAGCCGGCAAAAAATCTGGCATTGATGTAGGCTAATTACATGCTTATTGTGTGGTAATGCATGCAGGTGAACGACCCGGCGAAGAACGACGCGACGGCGCAGATCGAGGAGAACACGCTGGCGGGGCTGTGGGAGCTGGGCGCCTTCGGGCTGCAGGTGCCCACCGACCTCGGCGGCCTCGGCCTCTCCAACACGCAGTACGCGCGCCTCGTCGAGGTCAGATACAAGTAGATTCTGCTTATATTCTACCAGCTCTTTACCCGATTCCCTGTGCATTAAATTGCTTAGTTGATATGTTATCCATTGGATGGCGGACAGGTAACCTGTTACGGTCATAATGCCGATAATTATGCAACTCAGTCAGAACAACATGATAAGACTCCATGAGACAGTCATAGTCTATTTTTTGTGTAACATGTCCATAAGAAAATACCGAATGATTATTTAAATGTGACACAAGTTAGAATGTTTATATCTCAGGATATAAAACATTGTAACCCGTTGTTGTTTGAAAACTGCCTGTAGTCTGTCATAAAGCCTGAGGTCAGAATGGTTACGGTGAACGTCATGTGCGTTCCAGATCGTGGGCGCCAACGACCTGGGCGTGGGCATCACGCTGGGCGCGCACCAGTCCATCGGCTTCAAAGGCATCCTGCTGTTCGGCACGCCCGAGCAGAAGGCGGAGTACCTGCCGCGCGTCACTGGCGGGGAGTACGCCGCCTTCTGCCTCACGGAGCCGTCCTCGGGCTCCGACGCCGGCTCCATCAAGTGAGTGCTGACTGCTTCCTCGCATGAGACTCATTACTAAATTTTTCAAGTTGAGAAATGGAATTCAAGTAGAAGGAGTAAGCAGAGGAAATCTGTTTCGACGTCATTAAAGATAATATGCCAATTAATGAAATTAAATATAAGCATGCAGACGACCAGCCAGAGAGAGAAATTTCCAGAGGAGGGCCCCGAACTTCTGCGGAAGATAAAGCACCGGAAACAAGCAAAGAATGGAATAGAGAGACAGGACATTACAAGAAAGAGACATTTTAACGATTCGCCTGTTACAGGACCCGTGCCGTGCTGTCTCCCGACGGACAGCACTTCATCCTCAACGGCTCCAAGATCTGGATCAGCAACGGCGGCATCGCAGAGATCATGACCGTGTTCGCGCAGACGCCCGTCGAGAAGGACGGCAAGACTGTGGATAAGGTGCGGTACTGTTCTAGCAGCATGCGGCTGTAAGGCGGGGAAGGGCAGACGGGAGTCGCTTCATACAACAGCCGTACTCCGGGATTAGGTCAATAGCGTACCTTAATGATAAGCGATGAAATGCCGAACACTCGCCATCTGTGTTTTGAAACCAATCAAGGTTACATACATACTAATTTAATTCGTTTAATAATCAAATTCATTTTTTTTTATATTTATTAAAGAATGTCCTATCATCAAATAAATGATTAAAAACTCAGTTTACAGCCGCTTCCGAAGCGTCAGTGCAGAAGAAGCGGTAACAAGCTGCAGCATTTTGTTTAATAACGTCAACTTCACAATTATGTAAACTTAGAATAGAAATGTGGACAAGAGAAGACATTGTTATGATTGATTGGTTTATACTGAATTTAAATAATAATTAAAAAAATATTGAATTAATAGTTGCGGCTAAGATGATTGGTGGTGACTATTGTGTTCGGTACGGCTGATGTGTACAAACAATCCTTGTCCTCGTAAAGGTGACCGCGTTCATCGTGGAGCGCAGCTTCGGCGGCGTGTCGTCGGGGCCGCCGGAGAACAAGATGGGCATCCGCTGCTCCAACACCACCGAGGTGTACTACGAGGACGTGAAGGTGCCCGTGCGCTGCGTGCTGGGCGGCGTCGGCAACGGGTTCAAGGTCAGCCATCTCTACACTACACTACACTACACTACACTACACTACACACTACACATCCGCTGCTCCAACACCACCGAGGTGTACTACGAGGACGTGAAGGTGCCCGTGCGCTGCGTGCTGGGCGGCGTCGGCAACGGGTTCAAGGTCAGCCATCTCTACACTACACTACACTACACTACACTACACTACACTACACTACACTACACACTACACATCCGCTGCTCCAACACCACCGAGGTGTACTACGAGGACGTGAAGGTGCCCGTGCGCTGCGTGCTGGGCGGCGTCGGCAACGGGTTCAAGGTCAGCCATCTCTACACTACACTACACAGCACAGTCTTATTTTGGCAATAAAGGGGATCCTTTTAGTTCATACTATCTTACTAGTTGATAACCCTAATACATCACTATCATCACTGTCACTATCACTACATATAATAAAACAAAGTTCCCCGCCTCCTTTGTCTGTTCGCGATAAACTCGAAAAGTACGGAACGGCTTTTCATGCGGTTTTCAACAATAGATAGAGCAAGTCTTGAGAAAGGTTTACTTATACTAATATTACAACGATATTGGTTCAATAGGTCGCTAATCTAACTACTGGTTAACTACTGTAGGAACTACTTGTTCGAATTGAAAAGTTCTGTGTCTGTGTTAAATAGACCATTTATCGAGGAAGGCTTTAGGCTATATAACATCACGTTGCAACTTTTAGGAGCGAAGAAATAATGCAAAATGTGAAAAAAAAACGGGGTAAATTATTCATCCTTGAGGGCTATAATGATGCCCAAAATAACTTTTCCACGCAGACGAATAACTTATAAGTAGAGATAAAGTAGACAAGATATAAATAATTAATTATCTGCACGATTACACTTTCAGGTCGCGACAAATCGTATAGCATTTAAAATCAAAATTAAATTATTAAACACCTTGACGAATACAGAAAATATATTATTAACCTACCATTTTTATAACACTTTTACGCAAAACGGACGGATTTTGATGAAATTTGATAAACGGATAGAATTCCCATGGGAGCGAAGCCCCGGGCTTAGTAATAGTCTTGTTACTCAATTCAAATGATTCCTTTTACGATACATACACTTTCACTCATTTGTTACGATGTGCAAATAAGTTAAGAGTTAAAAATAAAGATAAGGTGTATCAGAAAGGTGTTGTATGAAAAGGTTACAGCTGTTAAATGAATCGACAGAAAAATACTAGCCGTTTATCGCAGAACATGTCTCACCTCGCGTGACGCTGCGGCGTTACCTTTGCACTGCGCTAGGCCGTGCCCTCAGATAGCCGCCGCGATAAGAAGGTGCTTATCATTACTCGTACAATTGATCGACGACTCAAACATTAATAGTTCCGTAATTTTATCTACATTACTGCTCAAAAAGTGAAAAATGTGCTATGATGTCCAAATAATAAGTTTTTGAAGAACGCTTTTTATTTAGCACCTTATTGCCAGCTGTTGTCCGCAGCTCCGCCCGCGTATGTCGCTTTTCGCGTAACCTGGGGAAACTATTAGCCACACTTGTAATAAACTTATCGTTAATTCTATAGTATCCTATTCCCGTGCCAATATTTCAATAGCGTGTTGAGTGATTTTGTCTTTATTGATAGATAGATGAACTCTTTGTTGCACCATAAGAGTAAAACATATAAAACAGCACGAAATGAACAGAGCTACCGATAAAACAAAGTAGGAATTCTAGCCAACACGTTGTAACCGCGTTTGACTCTGTTTGAAGTTTTGAAACAGTGCTTGAAGGAAATTTTTCAGTTGACCATAACTTCTTTTCCCTTAACGTATTTTGATGAAACAAAGTTTTGACAACGCTCCTAAATAGATTTAGGTAATCCTCCACCTGTGAAAACAAATTCAAATCAGTTGAGTAGTTTCGAAGTTATAACTTACCAGTCAGACAGACAAAAATGTTTTTTTTACTGTATTATTATATGTATCAAAACTTGAAACAAATAGTTGTATACTGTAAGTTCCAAAGAAACAGCTAAATTATTTCCAGCCAGATATATTAGATTTTACATAGTTTTTCTGAGCAAATGAGTGTAAACAGCGTTGTTTTGAAGCGTGACGTCATCCTGAGCAAGGTCGTTGCTATCTCTAGCGTTCATGATGAAAAATATTTCACGATCATTGTCCCATCGGAATAACAAGGCGTAATAATGTTTATTTGAAGATATGAGCATGGGCAATGTCCAAAGGTAGGTACCTTTCTCATGAGATATCATCTGTTGATACGAGTTTATGTTCGCGAATGTTGTTATGGGTAGTTAACCGTACAGATAAGGAAATTAAAAAAGTAGTATCAGTTAGATACATTTTAAATTTTTAATCATCCTATTTCATATACAAAAGTATGCGTTTCATATGAATTACTTCTGAATCCTTACTGGTAAAATAGTCATATTATTATCTAAAAATCATTAGTTGAATAACTTGACTACTCTTATCTTGAGATTTTAACCTTTTTACCATGGGATGAATCGGGGTACATACCTATACATAATACTTTTTCCTTGCTGGAAGTCGAAGAAGGAAATGTTTTAATGACTAACCTATATAGTTTAATGGGCCTTCTTATTCCTTACTGATCCATTTGCTGATCTGCGATTCAAATGGAATCAACCGCTTACAGGGAACACTTATGTCAGGCCGTTGAGGCCATACCTGGCAATGCTATCTGTAAAGATGAGAGAGATAACCTTACTACTGAAATATCAATGTCGTAGTGTCCTTAACCATCAAAAACAATAGATTTATTTTCATTAATTATTAATAAGAAATAGAAAGTCAAAAGTAAAAGATTTTTTCGACCCCAAATGAAAGTTTTGCAATGTCTGTGTCAGGTGGCGATGAACATCCTGAACAACGGGCGCTTCGGCATGGCGGCCGCGCTGGCGGGCACGCAGCGCGCCGCCATCCGCCAGGCCGCCGAGCACGCCGCCACGCGCGTGCAGTTCGGCAAGAAGCTCATCGAGTTCGGCACCATACAGGTCGGTCGCGCTTCACCGCACCACTCAGCGACTCACTAACTTCGAGAGTTGGATACGCTAACGCAGCATTTTCTCGTTACAGGAGAAGCTGGCGCGCATGGCCACGCTGCAGTACGTGACGGAGTCGCTGGCCTACATGGTGTCGGGCAACATGGACACGGGCTGCCAGGACTACCACCTGGAGGCGGCCATCAGCAAGGTGTTCGCGTCCGACTCCGCGTGGACGGTGACGGACGAGGCCATCCAGATCTTGGGCGGCATGGGCTTCATGAAGGCAACGGGGTTGGAGCGCGTGCTGCGCGACCTGCGAATCTTCCGCATCTTCGAAGGCACCAACGACATCTTGCGGCTGTTCGTGGCGCTCACGGGCATTCAGTTCGCCGGGTCGCATCTACAGGTATGGACGGTTGCGGCTACGTTGTAGAAATTCGTTACTAACACAGGTTTTTACAGGAAGTTTGAAATGACTACCATGATCCAGGTGGTCGGCAACAAGTTTTTCCGTGACATGTTAACATGTAGAGTTTGATTTGCTCAGGAGCTGCAGCGCGCGTTCAAGAACCCGACGGCGCACCTGGGGCTGATCTTCAGCGAGGCGACGCGGCGCGCCTCCGCCGCCGTGGGGCTGGAGCGCGCGCCCGACGTGGGGCCGCTCGTGGCGCCCGAGCTGCGGGCGCATGCGCAGGAGCTCGGCAAGGCTGTGCAGGTGGGCCGCTGGCGTTCCTTTCACGTTTTTTTGCCGCTTGAACTGAACTGACCATACCATTTTGTTCACGATTTATGTTCGGGCGAGTGAGATGTGGCGCACCGTTGCAGGAGTTCGGGCGCGGCGTGGAGGGCGCGCTGGTGCGGTACGGGCGCGGCATCGTGGACGAGCAGTTCGTGCTCAACCGGCTGGCGGCGGCCGCCATCGACGCGTACACCACGGCGGCGGCGCTGTCGCGCGCGTCGCGGGCGGCGCGCCTGGGGCTGCCGGCCGCCGCGCACGAGCTGCGCCTGGCCGCCGCCTGGGCCGACGACGCGCTGGCGCGCATCCCCGGCGCCGTGGCCGCCACCCGCGACGCGCGCGCGCACGCGCAGTACGCGCGCCTGGCGCAGCTGGGCCGCGACGTGGCCGCCAACGCGGGCCAGCCCACCATCAACCCGCTCAACGTGTGACGCCGCGGGCGCTCTCTCGGGATGATATGACGCGATAGACACCGCCATGGCGCATACCGATTATTTGTGTTTTTTGAAATGCACGAAAGAACTCAAATTCATATAAAATAAAAGCGTTCAATGTTGCGACGTTACACTGATTAGTACTTACCTGTCTATACATACACCGCGCCTTTATCTCAAGGTTGGAACTGAGATTCTATAGTCTTATATTATTCCGAATTTTGTGGACGTAGCATACTATTTATTTTTGATAGGTGAATATATCTCTTTATTATATCATAGTTGTTACTAAATATTTGTTTCATTTATATCTCAATTCGTTCATTGTCCTCAAAAATACATAATCTATGCTCTTAAATATGAAAACGCGACTTACCAGTCATCCTGTACATACGAGGGTCAAACTGAAAGTTTTTAAAAAATCAAAAACTGAGCATTCTACTATAATATTAGTTTTATTATATCTTTTCAAAATAGTGTAATGGAACCATTGGGAGAAGCACCTCTTCCCTAGGTGTCTCTTCGACGGCCCTTTCAAACGCAGCGACTGCTTCCTCAGCGTTCACAAAACGTTTACCGCGAAGTTTTTCTTTTATTTTGGGGAATAAATAGAAATCATTTACAAGGTGCAAGGTCGGGGCTGTATGGCGGGTGAACCAGTAATTCCACATTTGATGTCTCTGGTATATATCAACGACCTGCCTTGCATGATTGAGAAACAGACTGGCATCGTGTTGTTTGCAGATGATACGTCACTAATTTTTAAAATGAACCGCCGTAGCGAAATCTGTGATGATGTGAATAGCACTTTAGCCGCCATTTCTAACTGGTTTACAATCAACAAGTTACAGTTAAATGCAAATGAGACTCAATGCATTAAGTTTACACTTCCCAATGTGCGGCAGGCAAATGTGGATATTAGTATAAGTAGTAAAAGATTAGATTTTGTTGATAGTACTACTTTCTTAGGAATAACATTAGATTCTTTGAAATGGCATGCTCACATTTTAAAACTTTCTAAAAGGCTTATTTCTGCAGCATACGCTATTCGTCGCATTAGGCATTTGGCGGATGTGGCAACTGCTAAGCTAGTATATTTTAGTTATTTTCATAGTTTAATGTCATATGGTCTACTGCTATAGGGATCAACAGCAGACATACAAACTATTTTAATTTTACATAAAAGGGCAATTCGATATATCTACGGTCTTAAACAAAAAGATTCGCTTAGAGATTTTTTCAAAATCCTAAATATTTTAACTTTGCCCGATACATATTCGATAACATCATGCATGTTAGGAAAAACTTAAGACTCTTTCAAAAAAGTAGGTGAATGTATAATATCACTGCGGAACAATTACAAGTTGTTGATCCCAGCACATCGGCTGGCTAAGGTAGGGAAATCATTTCTGATTAATTGTATAAGATTTTATAATAAATTACCAAAAAGTGTTCTTGAAATGAATGATAGAAAATTCAAAAAGTATATTAAAGTTGAGCTTTGTAGGAAAGCCTATTACAGCACGGATGATTATATTAATGATAAACATGTGTGGCCCGAGCTGGACATAATGGCCTCTTAAATGCTTGTGTATTTTTGACATGATCTTGACATAATTTGTACAGTATGTACATATTTTATTTTATATTTATTTTATTTGACGAAATATTCGTATTGACATAATCAGTTCTACATTCATACATGTTTTTTAATGTAGACAATGTGCATTCGTCCACGATTTAGATTTAAGAGATCTATATTTGTAAATTGACGTCCTATGAAAATGCTGCAGTGTAAATATAAATATATACGGGACAAATTACACTGATTGAGTTGGCCTCGAAGTAAGTTCGAAACTTGTGTAACGAGATACTAACTCAACGATACTATATTTTATAACAAAAACTTATATAGTGTAGTTTGTTCCGCCGCTTCTTCTACACATGCGCTTTGGAAGCGGTAGTAGTTATAATTAGATTTAAGTTATGTGACGTCAATAAGTGATACCTTGTATCCAATTTTGAAAATAAATCTATTCTATTCTAAAAAGTCGATGGTTCGCCTGGCGGTGTGCGCCGAGGCGTTGTCGTGATGAAGGAGGTTTCTGCTGCGAGGTCGTTTCTCCCGAACTTTTTCAAAGATAAGTGGCAAACAAATATTGGTGTACCACTCTGCATTAACTGTTTTTTGATCCTCTAAAACAGTTGTCGCGTAATGGCCTCTCCTTCCGAAGAACGAAGCCACCATCTTTCTTCCCACACTTCGACCTCTCTTCACTTTTGTGGGCAACTCCTCGAACGGAAACACCCACTGGGCCGACTACCTTTTAGTTTCTGGATCATAATAATAAATCCAGCTTTCGTCACCCGTAAGTACTTATGTCGAATACGGCATTTGAGTCACTCCCGTTAAATTTTTCAATCATATCACGGCACCAATTAACACGACGGAGTTTTTGGGCCTCAGTCAAATTATGGGGTATCCACCGGGCACAAAGCTTCCTGACCTCTAAATGTTCATGGAGGATTTTATGGATTTGGCTCATACCAATGCCTAGACTTGTCCGAATCTGCTGATAGGTAACTCTTTTATCAGCCTTTATCATACGCCGCACAACGCTGATGTTTTCTTCAGTCGTCGCCGTAGAAGGCCGTCCCTCACTCAGATCATCGGTGAGATTAGACCGACCACGCTTAAATTCATTGAACCAGTTGTAAACAGTGGCACGAGATGGGCTTCAATGAAAGGCCAATCGAAGTCTATTGTAAGTTTTTTGTTGAGTTAACTTACACCGAAAGTCCTAAAAAATCATTGCACGAAAATTTTCTCGCGTTTAATTTATATTTTTGGCACGAATTATTTTCACTTTGCCGCCAAATTGCAACAATAATGACAATTAAATGAAATTTTTACTCATTATTATTGCTAAAGAGTTCCATTTTTGAAATCCGAATTCATTTTTTATTATATAAATAACAAATGGCCAGCTCTAAAAACTTTTAATACCACACTTTGACAAATTAAGCAATGAAACCTTATAACATCAAAGTATGTTATAAGGTTTTTTTTATTTTTTTAATTAAAGATTTTGGGGGCTGAATTTGCCGCCCCCTCAAATCCGCCGCCCTAGGCTTCAGCCTGCTGATAAATCCGCCACTGATCGAGGGCCAAATACACTGGAGTGATGGGATTTAGCCACCAATAATACAAATATCAAATCTTCTTTACACGTGAGAATTAAGTTTATTTTCTCGCGTTTGTATGTTCCTTGGTGTAGGTTAAGACTTCCAGATCATTCATTTATCGTTTACTCAATATTAACTTTAACATGTAAAATATTGAATTAAATTAGAATATATTTTAAAGTACATATAAGTACCAACTTGAAAGATTGATAGGCCTCGTTCAGTTATTTGGCTTTCTATTGGTGCCGGGAACCACGCGGCACATCATTTCATCAATTTTTTCGACTTAGCTCTGTCCACCCCGCAAGGGATATAGACGTAATAATATGTATGTATGTATAAGTATACTTTATTTTTTTTAGGTGTTGGTACCTGTGACCTATAAATAATATGAAAGATATATATATAAGATGGGTTTTTCTCCTTTAAAGCATAACACCATGTGATTCATCTAAAAACAGAGTTTATTCATTAAAACAGATAAACTTAACATTACTTACTAGTATTATAAGTACAAACTAATGAAATACTAACCTAAAAACAGAGAATCGACAATTAAATGTTCATGCTTTACTATTTTTATTATTACACTTGAATTGTCTTTACACTGAAAGTAAATTCACATGCACACATTTGGGATTCACTGAATTATTGTATCGTTTATTATTCAAAATAATTAATCGGTAGACCGTATTTAATTGTGTTTATTTGACACTCTTTTTTGACGGTAGCGGGAGCGATGATTCGGCTCGACCGCCACCAAAGGGAAGATCTTCCGCCAGGCTAGGTGTTATGCCTGGGGAACCGCGGCTCCGACGATGTTGTGTCGGAGGTTGTATATATAGCTCCAATCCATGAAATCTTTGAAATCGCGATTTGGGTTCTTCGCTGCTATTGGCTGAGCGCGTCGATTTCTTCGAGATGATTGACAGTTGTTGTGTGATTTGATGTTGTGACGAGTGGCGTAGAGATGTCGCCACATTCTCTTCGTTAGATTCCCGCTTTAGGCTGAACTATCAAATACTGAAATGTCACTGTCAAGTGACAACACAAAGCTTACATATATACATATATATATACTGTTAAACAACTTGCACTTAAGAATAGGAACACTCCGTTCAGCCAACTTGTTATTAAATGATAATGAGGTGAGGATGTAACCGGAATTAACGTCAGGAGAAAGTAGATTAAATGAATGTCTAGTTGAAATAAAAGAACAAGACGTAAGTATTTACAAGGGTTTATTAAGGTAGTCAAGATGGCGGATGGATGGCTGTCAAACATCGATGTGCACGGAGGAGTCCCAGGCGCGCGCGTTGACCTGCCGCAGCGTGGCGCGCAGCGCGGCGCCCGGGCCCAGCGTCAGCGTGAGCGGGAAGCGCGCGCCGCGCGGCCGCGCGTACAGCGCGTGCAGCGCCTGCTCCCAGCGCACGGCGCGCGCCACGTGCTGCGCCAGGCGCGCGCGCACGTCGCGCGGCCCGCCGTACGCGCGCGCGTGCGTGCCCGACACCACCGCCACGCGCGGCGCGCGCACCTGTCACATTCTAATATTGAAAACTGGATGCCTACAATAAAAATCACAACTTTATCAGCCATTGCCTTTTACGACATCCATAGGAAAGATATGGAGTAGTCCTATTCTAAAATGTAAATCTAATCACATCATTATTATAAATATATTATTATACTGAAATCCCAAGTTTTTATTATATGTTTGCCTTGATTAATCTGCAAGGGAACAAAACTAATCATATCAAAAATCAAGTAATAAAAATACACCAGCGTGCCCACCTCCATATTGGCCAGTGCTTCGCGCAGTGCGTCCTCCGCCTTGCGCATGAGCGGCGTGTGGAAGGCGCCCTCAGCGGCCACGCGTGCGCAGCGCCGGATACCGAACGACGACCCATTCAACTCTAACCATTTTAATGCCTGTAAATAAAACATCGAATTTAATATTGTACACGACTGGGCTATTATGAATAAAAAAACAATTATATATGCTAACAGTGTTCAGTAAAGATTCAACTAATACACAACACGTTTGGGTGATAAGCACATGATAGCGTACACCAACCTCTTCATCGCCAGCGACGACCTTGCAGTTGGGGTAGAGGTAGTTGGCGACCTGCGCCACGGGCTCGGGCTGGCCGCGGCGGCGCGCGTGGTCGCGCGCGGCCGCCAGCGCGGGCGCCAGGCGCGCGTCGGCCGCCAGCCACAGCGTCAGCATGCCGCCCGCGCGCTCCGCCGCCGCCGCGCGCGAGGCCGCCGTGCGCAGCTCCAGCAGCCGCAGCGCGCGCTCCAGCGGCAGCGCGCCCGCGAACACGAGCGCCGCGAACTCGCCGAGCGAGAAGCCGGCCGCGCCGCGCACGCGCTCCAGCACGCCGGGCCGCAGCTCGCGCGCGCGCTCCAGCGCCGCCAGCGCCGTCACCACCACCGCCGTCTGGCAGCGCCGCGCCAGCTCCTCCGCCGGGCCCTCCGTGCACACGCGCCACACGTCCCACCTGAAAAGTGAGGCCAATCTCTTTTTATCGGCGAGAACCTTTACGTTAAGAGGTTTCATTTTGCTTTTATTTACTTACTATCAAGATATTTTTTTTAGCTGTTGGTCTTTCTACATAAATAAAAAAATATTAAAATCTTTTGAAACCTCAATTTCAACACTAAGTATGTATGTAAACATGGCCATTGAGTCTACACTATAACTGAGAACAACATAATAATGGTATGTATACCCTAATTATTACTGTCATAATAATGTTCAAAACAAATTGTTTGAATCAGACCACTCCATCTCTTTGCCATGGATATAGTGAAAGGTGACTAAGGAAATAGAATTCCTTTACTGAATAACTGGCTGACAGACAATGTACAGTTTTTACCATGAATGAATATTCTGCATAGGTTGTGTGGGTCAGATGGGAGTTACTTTGGGTAAAAATCTAACTTACCCAATCCAGGATATAGTCAAAAGGCACGCCCTGGGCGTCTCTCAAGAGTTTAGACTATGACAGGGATAAATGCCAGGAGGAAGAAAAGATCATTTTCTTCTTCTTGTTTTGACAGTTTCGTGATAATTGGTAATAAAACATTTATTTATTTAAACTTTATGCATGTAAAATGTACAACAGGTGGACTTAATGCCACAAGGCAAAAGCATTGTGTGTTGCTGACATGTAAGACCAAGACCACTTCAACCTGGTGGTCTATGGGGAAGGAAAACATATTGTGTGTCAACAACCGTCACAACAGGCAGCTGTATAAACATAGGCTTGAGTCTTATGATTGTTATCCCTGTCTACTCCAAGAGGGATAAGAGACTGAGACCACCAGGCTATAAACCATATAGATAATGGTACGGAACCATTTGTGCGCGAGTCCAAATCATACTAGACCGGTTTTTCTAACCCTAGTAGAGTTAAGCAAAATTAAGCCAACTGGAAAATGTACCCTACGACACTGGAGGCGAGCTCGTAGAGCTCTCTCGCAGCGGGGATGTCAGCGAGCAGGCGGCCCATGCCCACGCGCTGAGAGCCCTGCCCCGGGAACAGCAGCACGGCGGTGTCCTGTGGCTCCGTGCGCGGCTCGCTGGCAGTGGCGCGGCCCGGCCGCGCCGTGTACGGCTGCGTGGCCCACTGAAGCGCCGGCTCGCGCTGCTGACCCTCTTCGAAAGCGCTGGCATCGTTCAGTAGATTCTTTAAAGGACTCTCGTTTCCCAACTGGGATTTAGACCCTTTACATCGCACTTTACTTTTTGCGAGAACTGTCCTATTGTAACATGCTCGACACATCAGTCGTTGTATAAACATTCTGAAAGTAGGTACCTACTTCAGATATTAATATTATAATGTAAATACCTTTAATTGCATTCAAAGTTTCCCAATTATTTTCACATAACCTCTTAAAACAGATTACATTAATATTCTTCTGATATGAAATATATTCTATCGCAACTTTACATTGCAGAAAAAAGTGCAAGAATGGAATTATTATAAGAATCACAAAGACCCAACGAAATTATAATGGAGTGAAAGATGAAAAATAAACTTTTTAAAGTACATGTAGTAGGTAGTAAGGTTTATTTTTTTTTAATTTCTATCATATTTTATGTCGACCTCGCATTTGGCATATGTCAAAAGAATCAAGCTATGATATGTAAAGATAAATAAAAATATTTTAGTTTCTAACTGTCACACGGAACTAGAGATGTGCGTATTAACGCAACCAGGTTTTGAACACTGGTTTACATTACTTGTAACCTACATACAATAACATACATACATATGATCACGTCTATATCCCTTGTGGGGCAGACAGAGCCAACAGTCTTGAAAAGACTGAGAGGCCACGTCCATAACTATAGGGATTATTTCATTTTCTTTGAATTATCTTCCCATAAAATACTTTTTACTACCAAAGTTTTACTTGCAAGACGTGTTGTACATATCATCTCCATTTTGTTCTGTCAGTTCAGACCTCTGATTAAGACTGTCACAATGAACTTGTAATTACCTGCCAACAAGCCTGATGCCTTAAGACACAGATAGAGGAAAAAGAAACAAGAATTCCGTCACACACGATATGAGAACCGTGAATATGGAACTCATTCACGTACTCTTCTTAGGTTCTCGTTGCGTTCTTCAATTTTTATCGCTTTTTTGGCGCGAGACAAAGAGCGAAGAACGTGAGAACAGACTAGAACTTTTGTTGGTTCTCGTTCGCGTGGTCCTCAGTAGCGTGTGCCGTGCGAATCAGTTGTGTGTGGTTTATTAACGATATCGCCTATAGTATTTTTACTAAGTAAGATTTGTATTTTACTAAGTACTATGATTTGGAGGAAATATACAAAGGAAGTGTGAATTGGAAAACTGCTTGAGTGCAAAGGTACCAAACGACGAACGTACCTTGATCAAATTGGAGACATTCTTGTCTAGCAAAAACTCACCTCAAGAGTACCCGATACCGACGAGCTTGCATGAAGAGAGTTATGAATGTGGATGGAATGAAAGAAGTATGCAGGCATTGTGGCAAGTAAAAAGATGTGGTCTCTGCCTACTCTTCTGGGAAAGGGGCGTGATTTAAATATACATATTAAGTATTAGGCGACTAAGGGATAGGCTAACAAACTTGGGATTCTTTTTTAGGCGATGGGCTAGCAACCTGTCTCTATTTGAATCTCAATTCCATCATTAAGCCAAATAGCTGAACATGGCCATTCAGTCTTTTCAAGACTATTGGTTCTGTCTACCCCGCAAAGGATATAGACGTGACCATATGTATGTATGTATTAAGTATGATTTGGAGAAGTGTATAAAGTAATTTGTCTTGAAATATATGCCATGTGGTTCCCGGCACTTTAGACTAGGACCAATCAATTTCCGTACGTAGTACGGTACGTCGTATAAGACGACTAAGGGATAGGCTAATAAGCTTGGGATTCTTCTTTAAGGCGATGAGCTAGCAACTTGTCGCTATTTGAATGTCGATTCCATCATTTTTGCAATCAAGCTGAACATGGCCTTTAAGGCTTTTCAAAACCATTGGCTCTGTCTACCCTGCAAGGGATATAAACGTGATAATAAGGTAATAATGTAGGTATGAAATATTACCAAGACGAATCAGTACTGTGAAATATAAGTTTAAAAGACTATAAAAATAAAATGAAAATTCAGGATGCGTGGCTGTCATTTGGCTGTATTTGCCCTTTGCCTTCATAATGAAACGAGGGATTATAACAACTAAAAAGTCATCTGTCACTCACACATGGTTATGTTGTTTGGCTTGGAACGTTGTTGTTTGATTTTTCATTCTTAGTTATTACGCAAATAGAATACAAATACTTGATAAGGCTATTATTTGATAGGTACATGATGGTCGCACAAAATGAAAAGAAGGTAGATGTTAAAATTGTGTTTAAAATCGACGTGACGTTAATACCAATTTAAGAGATTGTCCATAATACACTTACATCAGGTGAGACCTTAATTATGAAAGTACAGTAAACTTACATTTAAGGACGTTCCTACTTCGACCCGAGTTTGTTTTTGAAATTTTTGACCTACTATAGGTACTCAATATACATATATTCAGATAATCACGTGCCGGCACTTTCGAACAACTCCATATCTTCCCCATGGATAACGTAAAAGGTGACGAAGTAATAAGCTTGAGATTCCTCTTGTAGACGATGGGATATCAACCTGTCACTATTTGAATCTCAATCATAAAGCTTTACAGCTAAACATGGCCTTTAAGTCTTTTCAAAACCATTTGTTCAGTTTTCCCCACAAGGAAAGGGTGATTTAATGTACATGTATTGCTTATTTGACAGATAAGAATGGAAGCAATAGCACAGGAAAGTAAAAGTGGGACAAAGGAGGGAGCGGGGCTGACAGCAGCACAGCGTGCCCGCATGGAGCGCAACCGGCTTAGAGCACGCGCACTTCATGATGCCAGACTTATTAAACGTCCTGATAAAGCACTGTTAGTAATTGAAGTTCTATTTCTATTGGATCCCCCTCTCTCATCTTCGCTTCCAATTGCACCCTTCACCACTATGCTTTAAGCCAAGGGTCTGTTTCTATTGGATTGCATTCAGAATTCAATATGTTCAGTGTGAAAATATTGGTATTTTTGTTATAACAAATGAAATGATTCTCTGACCCATTAGTTGGCAATGGATTAGTTTTACAGTGATATATCCAATATTTAAAGCATGTTAAGAATAACTTGGTTGCTGGGTATGTAAACGGGAAGGGCTCTTTATTTTTTATTTTAGATCAAATCAAGACCCATTACAAAGTATACCTTGGATCATGCACACTGCTCCTGCAGTTTTTTTAGTGACACACAATCACTAAAGATTGTTATTGTTGTGCTCATTGTAAAATTTGAACAGTAACAATGCGGTGGTCGAGCGAGCTCACCACGCGGCGCCAGTGGACTCCGGCGGCGGCTTTCTGCTGGAGCCCGAGCGTGTCGCGCCGTCCGCGCCCGCCGCGCGACCCGCCCCGCTGGTGTACGTGGCGGAGCAGCCGCAGTGTCTCGACTGCGAGCGCCGCTTTCCGCAGAGCTGGCTCTTCGACACTTTCGATTACCGTGTGTGCGACGACTGCAGGTTGATGAAATTTCTATATTTTGTCTTGTTACCTATTTTTTTTTCACTTTCAATTTTAAACACTCTTTCTTTTTCAGGGACGACGACGGCGCTCACTCTCTGATCGCCCGCACAGAAGCCAAGAGCGAGTTCTTGCTGAAGGATTGCGACCTAGACTCCCGGCCACCGCCGCTGCGCTGCCTGCGGCGCCGCAATCCACACGCGCCGCGCGGCGACATGCGGCTGTACCTGCGCGCCCAGGTGGAGGAGCGCGCGCTGGACGTGTGGGGCTCGGAGGAGCGCTTGCGGCGCGAGCGCGACGAGCGCGCGGCGGCGCGGGAGCGGGCGCGCGAGCGCGGCACGGCGCGGCGCCTGCGCGCGCTCCGCATGGACGTGCGCGGCTCGCTGTACTCGCGCACGCACGCGGCGCACGAGCACGCCTACGGCGAGGAGGCGCACGACGAGGACGCGGACACGTACTCGCGCACGTGCTCTACTTGCGGACATGTTCAGACTTACGAGAAGCTGTGATATACCTACCTGTTTTTGAAAATGTAATGAAATTCTATAATATTTATTATCAAAATATTGAAAGTGAAGTGATAGTGATAATATTGCATTCTGTTACATTTTATTATTTAATTATGTATGTATCTTACTTTATTTAACTGACACTGTTTCATTTTATTTAAATCCTATCCTAAACCATTATATGAGCAATTTGTATGTACTTTTATTTAAAATATAGGCGTGCAGTGCACTGTGCCACAATAATCTATCTACCTGTTTTTTAGGTGGTGACCTCACAACTTGTCATTATCCGAATCTCAGTTTCATTAGATTAGACCATGCAGCTGAATATGACCTGCAATCTTTTCGAATCTGTTAGCTGTCTACACAAATTGTAATATAAGTACACAAAGTACTTTGTGTTTATACTCATTACCAATCCCTTATTCACAATTCACATTTAAAAAACTGTTTAAAAACAACCAGTAGTAACAGAAGATCAGGTCTCTAAATAATAAACGAATTACGCAATTGCTTTATTTTTATTACAGTTTTTTTTTGTCAGTAATCCACCTTATAAACTAACATCATTCATCTATTCTTTACAACGGTGATGAGCAGGTGTGGGTTACACCTACTCTTCAGTCGTGATACGATTTCCCATAAAAGCTAACAGTTGCGTCCAGCCCTAGCTTTTGTGCAGTAATGTGGTGTTATTGTCTCAGTTTATAATGTGGATTTCCTGAACTAAGATTTAAATAAGAGTATAATAAGACTAAATAAAAAAGAACATAATGTTAGATAGCTTTTAAGTCTTCAGGCAGATCATTCTTCGGATGTTTGTTTTCAAAATGCTGCTTGTAAGTCTTTGGGTCTGGCATTTGCGCCTGTAATCAGAGACAGTCTATAAGCCATGGATGATAAATAACCAGTTTGGAAATGGATTTTAAGATGTAAGTTTGGGGATTAAAATATTGAATCCCATGAATCATTTTACCAAATTTCAGCAATAGCTGCTGTTTATTCCTATAGACAAAGGTAGATGTCAGTTCTCTTTTTTTTTTAACACACTCTCCCATCGCCTACAAGAGGAACCAAAGTTAATAAGCCTATTGGTCTGTTACGTCATCCATGGGAAAGATATGGAGTGGTTCTATTCTCAAGTGTAAGACCAACAGAAGTCAAAAATGTGATTTTTAGAATTTTCTAAAATTAGGACCACCCCATCTCATTCCCATGGATGTCGTAAAAGGCGACTAAGGGATAGGCTTATAAACTTGGGATTCTTCTTTTAGAAGATGGACTACCAACCTAATCACTATTTGAATCTCAATTCTGTCATAAAGCCAAACAGCTGAATGTGGCCTATCAGTCTTTTCAGGACTATTGGCTCTGTCTACCCCGCAAGGGATATGGACTTGATTATATGAACGTATAATTAAGTAGTAGCATGTATTCTATACAAGAAGATGATGTCTCCATTAAATAAAAAGTTCTAAGCATATGTCTATAATCATAATTTTTAATATATGACAATCAAATTGTTGCAAATTTGTTGTAAAATAATAATCACAAATTGACATAACATAAACATAACAACTTGACAACTCTGAGGTGCCATAAACACATATGGAACCCATTGTTTATTAGTGGGTTACCCCAGTGCAAATATCGTAAAGATATCAATATTATATGTATTATAAAAATAAAACATACCTTGCAGACTGCACAAACATGGACTAGTGCTTTTTGTGCAGCTTTCTTCTGGTCTGTTGCGCTGTGACCCTGTTGCTTCTTCAATTTTGACTGCTTCTCAGCAGCCTTGGCCTGGGACTGGATCTTTTGTTGTCCACGAGCCATCCTGATCCATCAAGTGCAATAATAACAAAGAGAACATAAAGCCCGTGGGGTAAAGCTTCCTGAACCAGAAGGAACAGGTGCCACCTGCCACACAAACAAATTTTACTGTTCCAGCCATATTGTAAATGAGGAACGATACTAAACTAAGCAAGAACTTTGGTCAATCATTAAGTCATGAAAATAAAAGAAATATTGCAAGCATAAAATTTTCTAGCCGTCTCCATACTTTCCAAACAGTTATATTAATTGTACACATTCTTTAATGTATAAATCTAAATTCTATCGACATTTGGTTAGGAAACGTGTGATTTTTACCTTCTTCGTGGGTTTTCTTCAGCAGATGATAAGAGTTTTGTCCACAGACGCGAGGATGATGGATATTAATGTTTTCGTTACAACAGTGAATTACAGATCACATAAATCAATAAGAAATTACTTGTTTACAAATGTTTGCAACTACAGAATTATGTACCTACTACTTTGTTAATTTACACAGAATGCCAGAAAGGTAGGGCTGACCTGTCATCAAACGTGTTTTTTTTTTCAAGTCACAGATATTTAATATATAATGTTTAAGACAGATCATACCAGGGATTGAATAACCGTTAAAAAATTGGTATCGTTATTACTGTCAAACCGGTTATCATTATAAATTGAGTACTTTTATGCTGGGTAATAATATTTTGGCTTCCTTTAACGTTATCTGTAAAATTAACGGTAAGAGGTATCGTTAAGACTGTTTAACGTTATTTTTTTTTGTATTAACCGGTAAATTCATATATCGTTATTGATTAATTTTATAATGGATTCACCGTGAACACTTCAAATCGCCATCGTACAGTTGAGTTGCGACAGACAAACTTTATAAAACAGTACAGATTTTCATTTCATATAACGGTACGTTTAAAACGCTAATTGGTAACATTATTTATTAAGTTAATTGGTAAAGCTAGTCTTGTCGTTTATTGCTAAAATATACATAGGTATATATCGTAATTTCATATCGTTATACAAAGTTATAAGATTACATCACCGATATCACGCCTATATCGGTATCGGTTATAATCATTTATTCCTTGAATATGGTTACAATATATTAGTCATAACTTTTTGAAAATTACTTTATTTACCGTTAATTTTACTATTAATTTGGTAACGTTATCAAGCCTTGTATAGAACACTCATTACCGTTTTGTTCCTTTGTATGCGTATAACGCTAGTGTCGCAAATTAAAGCTAATGTCGACAAGCTACCCATTGATGTAAATACCCACTCTATATCGAAAAATGCCGTTGGGGTTTCCTATGTATTGTACTTTTATTTTATTATGAATGTTCAATCTTATTAAACTTTATTTTTGTTTTAATAGATGGCGCTGTGCTTTATTATTATGCGATATGGTTTGTCTCTTGTCATGCATATAGTGTTTTTGAAAAGTGATGTCCGGTTGGCCTAACTTTTTAAACCATACATTACAGGGTCGTCTCAAATTGAAGTTTTAGTTATTTCAGTTGAAACCTCTGTGTGTTTTATGACAATCAGCCGATTGTACAATGAAATTAAAACAAAAATCCATAAATTATGTATATAAATCTTTATTTAAAAATAGATTTATTTTTAAAATCGGATGTGAGGTAAAACCTAATAACATCATCTACTACAGCTTTCTCCTCGCCCCCGAATGTTAGCCTGGATGGGCTTGGGTCTTTCATGTTGTCGACATCCAACATGGACATCAAAGGTTAACTTCCATTTTTTCGGCTCGCAGCGACATTGGCATATATATAACCTTTTGCAATGTCAAGCTAAAATCTCTAGATGCTTCAGAGACGGCATAGCGCGACATTTATTTCTCAAATAGTCAGCAAGCTTCGGCAACACGTGGCCGTACCAGCTTATGCGTTTCTCTTGCGTTACTAGGTACTTCTGCTTCCAAAGTGATCCAATTTGCAAGATGTTATATACTTACTCTTAGGTGCCGCACTCCATGATGTAGTCATATTTACTCCTTGTGATTAACACCATGGTAACAGTTGCTATGTAGGTATATATTGTTAATAAATAATTCATAATGTGAAAACATTAAAATGTTTTATTTAACAAGACATAATTATTGTGGTCACCGAAATGGTCTTCAGCTGAAAATATAAAACATATTGAGAATTACTGTAAAAAAGAATTATACTGATTACACTGATTTTGTTAGCCTCGAAGTAAGTTCGAAACTTATGTTACGAGATACTAACTCAACGATACTATATTTTATAATAAATACTTATATAGATAAACATCCAAGACCCAGGCCAATCAGAAAAAGTTCTTTTCTGAGCATGCCCTGACCGGGGTTTGAACCCGGGACCTGCAGTGTCACAGATAAGCGTACTACCGCTGCGCCACAGAGGCCATCGAACGAATTGAACCTAATTTGTTATGTAAATTGTACTAATATTTAATTGGAAGAAGACATTTTGAATTATTGCGGAGAGCGTCATGCTCCGCAAAGAGGGGGCGAAATGGGTAAGAAAGGACACTTCCGACCTTCCCATACGCCGCCGGCGCACTGGGCGCAGGAGCTGCTCCCACATTAAGGGCCGGTCGGGTGGCGGAAACGAGATTCCAACATTTCTTTTAAAGATCTTTTCTTGCATTTACTCTTCTGCTTCCAAAGTGTGAATTTGTATCTAGTATTGACTTGGAGACCCCATATTTATTTTTAGCCTTAAGTATAAACTGAAACTGTTTTCTTTTTGCAAAAAAATTAACATAATGATTAAACATGGCCTATAATATCGCGGCATAAGCGGCCAATAGCGGACTTCCTATAATATCTCCCAAATTTCTCTTAAAAAATTTATATTCGGATTATAAATGGCGAAGTTAAGTTAGTTAAGTGTTATAAAAAAATCATTTTCCACATTTATCACTAAATCTTTACCAGTGAGAAGAACTAATAATTTCTAAATTTTTTAATTTCTAAATGATTACAAATACAGAAGATTTAAAGTAATATACATAAAAAAGCATGCTTATTTTGTAGATTTTCAGAAACTCCCTGGTTCCACATTATGACATCTGCTTTGTGTTGTTTTGTATGTTTTCTCTTATGGTGTAATAAAGAGTTTTATCTATCTATCTATGACCAGAACCTAACCAAATTTGCACGAGACCTAGCAAACACTGTATTTTTTGTACGCAAAAATAATTTTCAAATCGGATTATAAATACATAAAAAGCATGCTCATGTTGATTTTTAAGGATTGTCCTTAAATATCATCCACATTTATGATGAGAACTTAACCAAATTTGTACGAGACCTAGCTCACACCCTACTATTATAAGCGCAAGAAGAATTTTTGGACTTTTGATGGAAGAAGATGAATTTTTGGATGGACGGACCACACATTGGTCCGGTGGCGCCCTCAGCTTTCAAAAAAGGAACTGTCCAACAACATATTAAATAAGAAACAGAGTGTAATTTCATAAGATGTTTTAAAAGAAAAAGGTTAATTTAAATGGGTTCCATCACCTACTACTTATAATTCGTACAGGTAAAGATAACCAAGTTCCTATTATTGTCAAAATTCAAAGTGTTTTCTTATTGCTAAAAATTTAACAAGGTTGTTTCATTTCTCTGTTTAATTAAAGTTTCTTTTTTCGACTGGTACCTAAATATGAAAAATTCATAGCATTATTTTACAAATTATTTTACAAACAAGATCTAGTCACTACTACTATTGATATTATTCAATACGCTTAGTTCGTTGTTTTACTTTTACTTTATTAATGTAAAAACGCCAGCTCGGTAATTTAGTTACTACAAATAATTTGCTAAGACAATTGATGAGGAAACTGTAGTCAGTTTGCTTTTTTGCCTTGAGATCGACAATAAAAAGGAAGAAAAGGCTAAAGTCGCACCATGGGCTCCGCCTCGCAGGAGCATGAGGAGGATGAAGACAACTGTTCGCAAGCAAATTGGCAAAACACAAGAACAAAGGAAAAGTTTACGACCATTCGTTACTAGATGGCACTGTAAGCAAAGTAACATGCGGTGTGGTTTCACGTTCAATAAGATCTAAAGAAAAGAAATTGCCCGGGAGGGCGGGTTAGGTTAACGACGGGTTAGGTTAACGACGGGTTAGGTTAACGACGGGTTAGGTTAACGACGGGTTAGGTTAACGACGGGTTAGGTTAACGACGGGTTAGGTTAACGACGGGTTAGGTTAACGACGGGTTAGGTTAACGACGGGTTAGGTTAACGACGGGTTAGGTTAACGACGGGTTAGGTTAACGACGGGTTAGGTTAACGACGGGTTAGGTTAACGACGGGTTAGGTTAACGACGGGTTAGGTTAACGACGGGTTAGGTTAACGACGGGTTAGGTTAACGACGGGTTAGGTTAACGACGGGTTAGGTTAACGACGGGTTAGGTTAACGACGGGTTAGGTTAACGACGGGTTAGGTTAACGACGGGTTAGGTTAACGACGGGTTAGGTTAACGACGGGTTAGGTTAACGACGGGTTAGGTTAACGACGGGTTAGGTTAACGACGGGTTAGGTTAACGACGGGTTAGGTTAACGACGGGTTAGGTTAACGACGGGTTAGGTTAACGACGGGTTAGGTTAACGACGGGTTAGGTTAACGACGGGTTAGGTTAACGACGGGTTAGGTTAACGACGGGTTAGGTTAACGACGGGTTAGGTTAACGACGGGTTAGGTTAACGACGGGTTAGGTTAACGACGGGTTAGGTTAACGACGGGTTAGGTTAACGACGGGTTAGGTTAACGACGGGTTAGGTTAACGACGGGTTAGGTTAACGACGGGTTAGGTTAACGACGGGTTAGGTTAACGACGGGTTAGGTTAACGACGGGTTAGGTTAACGACGGGTTAGGTTAACGACGGGTTAGGTTAACGACGGGTTAGGTTAACGACGGGTTAGGTTAACGACGGGTTAGGTTAACGACGGGTTAGGTTAACGACGGGTTAGGTTAACGACGGGTTAGGTTAACGACGGGTTAGGTTAACGACGGGTTAGGTTAACGACGGGTTAGGTTAACGACGGGTTAGGTTAACGACGGGTTAGGTTAACGACGGGTTAGGTTAACGACGGGTTAGGTTAACGACGGGTTAGGTTAACGACGGGTTAGGTTAACGACGGGTTAGGTTAACGACGGGTTAGGTTAACGACGGGTTAGGTTAACGACGGGTTAGGTTAACGACGGGTTAGGTTAACGACGGGTTAGGTTAACGACGGGTTAGGTTAACGACGGGTTAGGTTAACGACGGGTTAGGTTAACGACGGGTTAGGTTAACGACGGGTTAGGTTAACGACGGGTTAGGTTAACGACGGGTTAGGTTAACGACGGGTTAGGTTAACGACGGGTTAGGTTAACGACGGGTTAGGTTAACGACGGGTTAGGTTAACGACGGGTTAGGTTAACGACGGGTTAGGTTAACGACGGGTTAGGTTAACGACGGGTTAGGTTAACGACGGGTTAGGTTAACGACGGGTTAGGTTAACGACGGGTTAGGTTAACGACGGGTTAGGTTAACGACGGGTTAGGTTAACGACGGGTTAGGTTAACGACGGGTTAGGTTAACGACGGGTTAGGTTAACGACGGGTTAGGTTAACGACGGGTTAGGTTAACGACGGGTTAGGTTAACGACGGGTTAGGTTAACGACGGGTTAGGTTAACGACGGGTTAGGTTAACGACGGGTTAGGTTAACGACGGGTTAGGTTAACGACGGGTTAGGTTAACGACGGGTTAGGTTAACGACGGGTTAGGTTAACGACGGGTTAGGTTAACGACGGGTTAGGTTAACGACGGGTTAGGTTAACGACGGGTTAGGTTAACGACGGGTTAGGTTAACGACGGGTTAGGTTAACGACGGGTTAGGTTAACGACGGGTTAGGTTAACGACGGGTTAGGTTAACGACGGGTTAGGTTAACGACGGGTTAGGTTAACGACGGGTTAGGTTAACGACGGGTTAGGTTAACGACGGGTTAGGTTAACGACGGGTTAGGTTAACGACGGGTTAGGTTAACGACGGGTTAGGTTAACGACGGGTTAGGTTAACGACGGGTTAGGTTAACGACGGGTTAGGTTAACGACGGGTTAGGTTAACGACGGGTTAGGTTAACGACGGGTTAGGTTAACGACGGGTTAGGTTAACGACGGGTTAGGTTAACGACGGGTTAGGTTAACGACGGGTTAGGTTAACGACGGGTTAGGTTAACGACGGGTTAGGTTAACGACGGGTTAGGTTAACGACGGGTTAGGTTAACGACGGGTTAGGTTAACGACGGGTTAGGTTAACGACGGGTTAGGTTAACGACGGGTTAGGTTAACGACGGGTTAGGTTAACGACGGGTTAGGTTAACGACGGGTTAGGTTAACGACGGGTTAGGTTAACGACGGGTTAGGTTAACGACGGGTTAGGTTAACGACGGGTTAGGTTAACGACGGGTTAGGTTAACGACGGGTTAGGTTAACGACGGGTTAGGTTAACGACGGGTTAGGTTAACGACGGGTTAGGTTAACGACGGGTTAGGTTAACGACGGGTTAGGTTAACGACGGGTTAGGTTAACGACGGGTTAGGTTAACGACGGGTTAGGTTAACGACGGGTTAGGTTAACGACGGGTTAGGTTAACGACGGGTTAGGTTAACGACGGGTTAGGTTAACGACGGGTTAGGTTAACGACGGGTTAGGTTAACGACGGGTTAGGTTAACGACGGGTTAGGTTAACGACGGGTTAGGTTAACGACGGGTTAGGTTAACGACGGGTTAGGTTAACGACGGGTTAGGTTAACGACGGGTTAGGTTAACGACGGGTTAGGTTAACGACGGGTTAGGTTAACGACGGGTTAGGTTAACGACGGGTTAGGTTAACGACGGGTTAGGTTAACGACGGGTTAGGTTAACGACGGGTTAGGTTAACGACGGGTTAGGTTAACGACGGGTTAGGTTAACGACGGGTTAGGTTAACGACGGGTTAGGTTAACGACGGGTTAGGTTAACGACGGGTTAGGTTAACGACGGGTTAGGTTAACGACGGGTTAGGTTAACGACGGGTTAGGTTAACGACGGGTTAGGTTAACGACGGGTTAGGTTAACGACGGGTTAGGTTAACGACGGGTTAGGTTAACGACGGGTTAGGTTAACGACGGGTTAGGTTAACGACGGGTTAGGTTAACGACGGGTTAGGTTAACGACGGGTTAGGTTAACGACGGGTTAGGTTAACGACGGGTTAGGTTAACGACGGGTTAGGTTAACGACGGGTTAGGTTAACGACGGGTTAGGTTAACGACGGGTTAGGTTAACGACGGGTTAGGTTAACGACGGGTTAGGTTAACGACGGGTTAGGTTAACGACGGGTTAGGTTAACGACGGGTTAGGTTAACGACGGGTTAGGTTAACGACGGGTTAGGTTAACGACGGGTTAGGTTAACGACGGGTTAGGTTAACGACGGGTTAGGTTAACGACGGGTTAGGTTAACGACGGGTTAGGTTAACGACGGGTTAGGTTAACGACGGGTTAGGTTAACGACGGGTTAGGTTAACGACGGGTTAGGTTAACGACGGGTTAGGTTAACGACGGGTTAGGTTAACGACGGGTTAGGTTAACGACGGGTTAGGTTAACGACGGGTTAGGTTAACGACGGGTTAGGTTAACGACGGGTTAGGTTAACGACGGGTTAGGTTAACGACGGGTTAGGTTAACGACGGGTTAGGTTAACGACGGGTTAGGTTAACGACGGGTTAGGTTAACGACGGGTTAGGTTAACGACGGGTTAGGTTAACGACGGGTTAGGTTAACGACGGGTTAGGTTAACGACGGGTTAGGTTAACGACGGGTTAGGTTAACGACGGGTTAGGTTAACGACGGGTTAGGTTAACGACGGGTTAGGTTAACGACGGGTTAGGTTAACGACGGGTTAGGTTAACGACGGGTTAGGTTAACGACGGGTTAGGTTAACGACGGGTTAGGTTAACGACGGGTTAGGTTAACGACGGGTTAGGTTAACGACGGGTTAGGTTAACGACGGGTTAGGTTAACGACGGGTTAGGTTAACGACGGGTTAGGTTAACGACGGGTTAGGTTAACGACGGGTTAGGTTAACGACGGGTTAGGTTAACGACGGGTTAGGTTAACGACGGGTTAGGTTAACGACGGGTTAGGTTAACGACGGGTTAGGTTAACGACGGGTTAGGTTAACGACGGGTTAGGTTAACGACGGGTTAGGTTAACGACGGGTTAGGTTAACGACGGGTTAGGTTAACGACGGGTTAGGTTAACGACGGGTTAGGTTAACGACGGGTTAGGTTAACGACGGGTTAGGTTAACGACGGGTTAGGTTAACGACGGGTTAGGTTAACGACGGGTTAGGTTAACGACGGGTTAGGTTAACGACGGGTTAGGTTAACGAC